>NC_079438.1:28860506-28967904 GCF_903798145.1 Danio aesculapii | reverse complement strand
GGGCTTGTGAGACATCATTCTAGGCACTGTTTTGATCATACCTTCACACCATGTAAAGTTTGATGCTGATTTTAAGTCAACTGGAACAAGTAACTTGGCCGACCTAGGCACTGGACAACAACTTATGCTAAATCCTGATGTCATCTTGTAACGCCAGACAGCACGTGGCCCAGGATCATTGCCTGGCGCACGTGTTAGCAGTTGCAAGGCAGCAAAAGCCTTGGTTCGTCCCTGGGTGGGCTCAAAGCAAGAACCTTTCAGTTAACAGCTGAACTCGCTAACCGATTGCGCCACAGAGACTTAGAGAGAGTTGCAACTGTAGTAGAAATGCTGAACTTTGTCTCAATAGGTATGCTCGAAGAATCCAAATGAAAGCTGCGGAAGAGAGAGAGAGAAAAGTAACAGAAACGCCCAACGGGGCTCAAACCCACGACCTGAGATTAAGAGTCTCATGCTCTACCGACTGAGCTAGCCGGGCTTCTGATACATTCATTCTCAGTAAACTGGCATAAGTAACTTGGCCGATCCAGGCACTGGACAACAAACTTCTGCTAAATCCTGATGTCATCTTGTAACGCCAGACAGCAAGTGGCCCAGGATTTGCCTGGCGCACGTGTTAGCAGTTGCAAGGCAGCAAAAGCCTTCGTTCGTCCCTGGATGGGCTCAAAGCAACAACTTTCGGTTAACAGCCGAACGCGCTAATCGATTGTGACATAGAGACTCAGACAACCATACCAACTGTGTAGAAATGCTGAACTTTGTCTCACTTGGTCTGCTGGATGAACCCAAATGAAAGCTGCGAAAAGAGAGAGAGAAAGGTAACAGAACACCCAACGTGGGGCTCGAACCCAGGTCACTGAGACTAAGTGTCTCATGCTCCCCACTGAGCTAGCCGGGCTTGTGAGACTCATTCTAGCACTGTTTTGATCAATACCTTCACTACCAGTGTAAAGTTTGATGCTGATTTTAAGTCAACTGGAACAAGTAACTTGGCCGACCTAGGCACTTGACAACAAACTTCTGCTAAATCCTGATGTCATCTTGTAACGCCAGACAGCACGTGGCCCAGGATCATTGCCCAGCGCACGTGTTAGCAGTTGCAAGGCAGCAAAAGCTTGGTTCGTCCCTGGGTGGGCTCAAGCACAACCTTTCGGTTAACAGTTGAACTCGCAAACCGATTGCGCCACAGAGATTTAGAGAGCATGCAACTTTAGTAGAAATGCTGAACTTTGTCTCAATAGGTATGCTCGAAGCATCTAAATGAAAGCTGCCGAAAAGAGAGAGAGAAAGTAACAGAAATGCCCAACGTGGGGCGAACCCACGAACCTGAGATTAAGAGTCTCATGCACTACCGACTGAGCTAGGCGGGCTTGTGAGATGCTCCTGCGAGAGAAAGTCACTGTTTTGATCAATACCTTCCCTACCTGTGTAAAGTTTGATGCTGATTTAAATCAACTGGAATAAGTAACTTGGCCAATAGAGGCACTGGACAACAAACTTCTGCTTAATCCTGATGTCATCTTGTAATGCCAGACAGGGCTTGTGAGATGCTCATTCAAGAGAAAGTCACTGTTTTGATCAATACCTTCCCTACCTGTGTAAAGTTTATTGGTGTTTTTAAGTCAACTGGAATAAAAAAAATTGGCCAATACAGGCACTGGACAACAAAATTCTGCTAAATCCTGATGTCATCTTGTAACGCCAGACAGCACGTGGCCCAGGATCATTGCCGGGTGCACGTGTTAGCAGTTGCAAGGCAGCAAAGCCTTGGTTCGTCCCTGGGTGGGCTCGAACCTCCAACCTTTCAGTTAACAGCATACGCGCTAACCGATTGCACCACAGAGACTCAGACACCAAACACCTGTAGTAGAAACGCTGAACTTTGTCTCACTTGGTCTGCTGGATGAACCCAAATGAAAGCTGCCGAAAAGAGAGAGAAAGGTAACACAAACACCCAACGTGGGGCTCAAACTGTAGTGGAAAGTTGCGCTGGATCTCGACAAACATCTTCTAGGTTTCAAAAAGAGGCTGAGGTCTTCGAAGTTCTCAAGTTGAAGCAGTTTATTGTTACAGCAGAGATGGTCGATCGAGCTCTCTCCCACTCAATGTCCAAAAACCCACAGTTTATATACAGTTTCTTATCCATAGGTATCATGAGATATGATGTAACATCACCCTATTCCCGGCTCCAATAGCATCCTAGCTTTTTAATTAATGGCTGTATGTTTTTCTGTTTTTACATATCTTAAAGGTCATATAGCATGTGCTACAATCATGTGTTTGCATAGGATCATGTTGTTTCATACTTTCTAAATGATTCTCCTTATGTATGCTATTTTGGCGAGGGTTGTTTTTGTCTTGTTCAACATATACATTGTCTAAATGTATTGCATACGCTCTGTCATAATGTTCTCACTTTGGCGCATGACATGCTGTGCTTCAATTGTAAGGCCCTCAATTATAAGGCCCTGCATGTTTGTATGTCTCTTCTGCATTACTTGAATATAGGTATTTCTATAAGTTTTAACAGTGTATTTTAATAGTAATCTATATTTTAATAGTGGCAGAGATATAGTGATTACATAATAAAAGTTCCACTATATAGTGATTACATAATAAAAGTTCCACTATAAATCCCCCCTCAGGGGCTTTATCAAAAAAGTCCCTTTCCTAAATCCCTCGCTGAAGTGCAACTTAAGAATCTAACATTTCGCTCAGTTTTTAACGTTCTTGTGCAACCAAAAAAGTTGCCCATCTACATCCTTATCAATTGTCAGCATCCTTGCACCGCACTTCAGAGGAGAAACGGAACCAAACATCTCCCTCCACTTTTGCCTTTAGAAGGAGTAAAAGATCCTGCTCTCCCTAACTAAATACTTTCTTGGGGAGTTCAACACTCAACAATTATTAGTCATGTTAAAACATATGCTTTGTCAGCTTTGCTCACAGCAGTGGTTATATAACATATATACTTGATTAATCAACACACAAGAGAAAATCTCAATATTTGCAGAACATTCATAGCCCCTGTAAAAGAACTATATCTGATGTTTCATCCCACGTCGCCAGAGGTACTTCTGAGTACTGTCTGGTGTTGGCAGACAGTGGGGTTTTAAACCTCCAGTAGATTCTGCTCTCTTCTCCTTTGTTGCTGGATTCTGGAGTGTCCCTTGACCCATAGTCATCTTCCCTCTTTCCTCATGTACATCTGATATCAGCTCCGGCAGCTTCGATGAACTCCTATATACACAGAATTTTATACTAGTAAACGGGTCTTAAAATGATTACACAATCTTTCAGTTCAGTCCATTCTATTTGCATTTTCCTGTATTAGGATGATGCCTTGCTTAAAACCATTCTCTTTGGGATTTAAAGCCTTTATGAAATAGTAAAAAGCTAAAGAATTATATTATTATTCTTTTTAAGACATAAAGATGAAAGAAATTTAGGGTAGTAATTGTTCTCAAAACTCATCCAAATGTTCCAAATCTGGCCCAAGAACTTCACAGATATTGTCTCTGCAGTCATGCACAGTTCTATTAACTCGCACATTGACCATCTGCTTGGCAGCAGCTTTAGCTATCGATCTGAGAAGAGGGACAACACTACAAAAGAGAATTAAAACAAATATAGCAATTCTTTTGAATATTCCAATCTTAATTATTGTCCAATCGCAACTATTGTCCTAATGATCCATATATGGAAGCAAACTAGTCACTAAAGTTCTTATCCTCTTCAGCATTCTCTTTTACTTCTTTCCTCAGATTTTCCAATTTTCGCATGGCTTCAGTGAAAGATCCACTTGTGGCAGTATTATTTGGAATATAGGAGCAGCAAAGGGTGCAGTGTTTTACCAAGCCATTTTATTTGTTGGGGCCAATACTTCTCCTAATGCTTTAAGGGCATCAGTTGTGTAATTTATAAATCTTTGTTGGTTGTAATAAATGTAGTTAATCCACTGTAAAAATTGTCATTGCAATTATCCACACTATTATAGAGTCAAGTCCTTCTTTTGCTATATCTCTAGTTTTAAACTCATCTGGTATTACACTAGGTTGGCCAATTTCTGAGTCAGGTGTATATTGTCTCTTAACTCAATGTTTCCAATTCTGCTGTCTTTGTATATCATTTTGCTCTTCAACTCAATCAGTTATTATCACTTCCTGTATTAGTTTAACACTAGTACAAATCCCTTTCCATTTCAATGGAATGTTGAGGTGTAATATTCCCCTTCCATAGATCCAGTAGTAGTCTGCTATTTGTTCATATTGTTGTATTAAGGGAAATCATCTTGGCAATTGGACATTTTGTCCAGTGCAATTACCAAGTGTGCAGTTAGCCGTCCTATCGCCTTTTTCTGAAACTGGCAACATTATATTATTGTAGCTGTAGCCATTTGGAACGTTTGCATATAAACATTTTCTTTTCCCCACATTTGTCAGTCAAATGGCAAATTATTGCACAATTTCCTTTTAAATTTTCTCACATTTGTCGATCAGCTTGTTTGGTTATAACATTCATATTCTAATTTCTTATTGCATATTTGTGGGAATCT
Source organism: Danio aesculapii (assembly GCF_903798145.1). Classification (NCBI taxonomy): domain Eukaryota; kingdom Metazoa; phylum Chordata; class Actinopteri; order Cypriniformes; family Danionidae; genus Danio; species Danio aesculapii. The sequence goes on along the minus strand of NC_079438.1, from coordinate 28,963,349 downwards.
TCTCTTGTTGTTGCTTGAACTTTAATGTTCATTTCTTTGCTTTCTTTTTTCAACCTACCATTGTTCTCTAATGTAAATTTGGTGCTTCCTATAATATCAAGACATTGGGCCTGGCAAAATGGGCAGTCACAGTACAGTATACTGAATTTTGCACAATGTCTATAATCATAAAAATTTACAACCACTATAAGTTTTTTCAAAAGTGTTTGTAAACATATTGGGCAATTGAATATTTGTAACTGTATTTTGCCCAACAATACCAATCATTGTTATTAGTTTTCTTCTAAGAGCTGATCATCTGAGATCTGGTCATAGTCAATTTCTTTTTAAATTGCATATCATTTTGATTTTCATACATATCCTCTGGGTCAACATTGACTGACTCCATCAGACTGGGATAATCCTTTACCTTTGGAGAAGTTACCTCTAGGCTTTCACTCATCTTTATTTGCATCATCATCAGCAGCAGCAGGAACATCTTCCTTCTGTCGTCCACTGTTCTGTTCCTGTGAATGAATAGCTTCATACATGGCAGTTAGTTTTTCTTATAAGACAAAATTCTTATTTGCCAATGTATTAGACAGGACATTAGCGTTCCATGCAGTGTTAAGTTCCTGTTTCTGTTAGTTACATGTAAAACTCATTAAAGCATCTGTTTACACATCAGCTAGTTTAATAATCCAAACTTAATCAAGTTTAGCATTTTTACATATTTTTAAAAAGAGCTTTGGCCCTAATGGATCTTCTTGTAGCTTTTGACCAGTCCTTGTGATTGCGCATGATAATTTCACTCTAGCCTTTGATTTATTCTTAATTAACAGTACTTCTTTAACAGTTTTATTTATTTGTGTTATTTGTTTAATCATTTATTTACTTGTTTAGCTATTTTTAATTTACTTTAATTAATCTAAATACTTTATAAATGCACACCCATTATTTAATTTTTTTCTGATGGTATTCCAGATGTAGAAATCATCGTTTTTCTTATTAGAAATATAATTAATCACCACAACCTGTTTTTAATCCTAACCTTTTAAGTAGTACAAACATGTATTTCTTGCCTTGTACTCAGTTTAGTATAACCTCAAAACCCTCATTACTAAATGCTTGTATGTCACTTAAGGTACTGGTTGCTGTCCCTTTACTCACATTATATTTAACACCGATGTCACATGGACAAAACTCACTGAGCACTGCATTTAATAAGGAGACCAATCTCCTTGCTGTTTAATTTTTCCTAATACTTCACCCTTGATCAAAATCATGTGCATCTGTTATAAGTATACTTAGAAATGCTGTTGGTGCAATTATTCCTTAATGTATAGGCTATAGACTGTCTTTTCCACCCTTTCATGCTAGATTGTTCACAGAGATCTGTTTGTTGTTTAATTTTCACAATGTTCTTTAATTGAGATTGTAGCTCTAGAAGCACTATATGTGACTTACTACCTCACATCCTGTCGCTTATTTACTTTCAAATCTGTTACAGTGTTTTCTTCAATGACAGACTAATTTATCTTTCATCACCTCAAATGCCTTATTGTATCTGTTTTTCCTGTTAATTCAGAACTGTATTTTTGCAGTCTTTCCTGTTTCATAAATTTTCTCCAGTGCTTTTTTTTTTGTAAAATTCTCTGTTCCATCAATGCTAAAATCCTCCCTAAAAGTCATCATATGTTTTCTGCATTTTAACTGAGCTAAGGCTATATGGAGATAATTAAATCAACCACATGTTGTAACAAACTACTATTCATCATAAGATCTTCAGGCACTTTGGTGTATGTATAATTTTCACCAGCAAATGTAAATACTAATTGGTCCCTACCCTCCTCTGCTAATTACCTAAAATAAGCTGAACAGAAATGAATTACTTAACAATATTGACATCAGGAGGAACATTTGTTCATAAAATGTAGGAACCTCAGCTGGAAGATTTTCTCTCATTGATTGTTCTTATAGCATCTGCTTTTTACCGGCTTTAATGCAGCATAATTAAAAAATTAATTTAAATTAAAATCAAATCTTATTAGTTACATACACAGTCATGCCTGACTTGAAATATATTTTAAATCGAAAATATCCAATGATTTATTTCATATTATAATCACTAGGTGTTAATAATCCTACTCTCAATAAAACTTCAATATTGTTTTTATAATAATTTCAGCATTTTTCTTCTTTCTCTGCAGATGTGCATCTGGTTTAATTTTAACCCTCACTGTACTGGTTAATTTTCTAATTATAAATACAAGTCCAGCAATGATAATACTTCTTTAAGTATTTAACACTGCACTTGTTTAAATCATTTAACTTCTGAGCTATTTGTTCTTTCAGATGTTGTATTCATTATTGTTTCTCTTTCTCTTGATATTTACTTCTAAAGGCAAGCTCATCTAAACTGATCAGGTCCACAGTGTTTATGTAATTTTTTGTAAAATCACTGAATCTATCTGGTCTGTTTTGCTCTTTTTTCCACATTATTCCTCAATTTACTTCCCAATTTTTCAGTTATATGGCTATAAATGCGAAAACCCAAACTCTATTATATTTAACGCCTTTTTTCCTAAAATCATACTTATTAAACTTAGAGCTTCTCACTGTTGACTTATTCTAATGTGACTGTCTTTTTTTCCTTTAATTTCTTCCTGGTATTAATTTTCTAAGTCTAAATCTCTTTCAGGATCATACATGTCATAGACAAATTCTGCTTCTTACTAGCCCTGCTTCAGAAATGTTTAACTTAATGTATGATCCCCATTATCAATTGTCTTACTTTCATCTTCTATCTGTTATAATTAATAGATATTATCTTTTATTCTGTAATCCTTATTTAATTTAAATTCATTTTAATAAATGTGAAGTCCTAATTTATATAATACCTTCCTTCCTGACTAATTTGACAGGAGTCTAATTGATTCAAGAAGGGTCCACTTTTGTTTTAATTTGCAATGTACTGATTTGCATCATAGTTTCTACTGGGCTTTTGAGATTGAGTTTGCTAGGCCACAGCCCATCTCTCTCCCTCGCACCCCCGAGGCAACTGTTTCATAGATGGTGCAGTCTTGGCATTGTTGTATTCAGGAATCCCCACATTTCCTGCATTTTGAAGGAGTTGAAAGTGTAGCGCATTCCTCCTTCCTCTTGGTAATGGCTTCTCTTTCACCCAGCTGATGTTGCTGGAAAGCTTAGCTTTTTTGATCAGTTTATCAGTCTCTTGTTTCTCCTTCTTTTAAGTCTCTTGAACATATGTGGATGGGTCAAGTCTCAGTAGTCTCTGTATGCAGTGCCTGGCTCACTGCTTTAGTTCATGTAATAAGAGTCCACAGTCAACAATTTGCTCCTTGTGTTTCTCCAAACACCTTAATCTATTCCAGTGCCTTCAGGAATGTCCAGCAGGCGAAAAGACAAGGACCCTTCAAAGTCCATCTCCGTGCCCCTTAATTTAATATATACATTTGCTTAGTTATTATCTAAACATTTTTCCACTTTCCCCATGTTTCCTTTATCAAATAACGACTCCTCTCATCTATGTTCTTCTCTTTGCTGCCCAACAGCTGATTTTTTAATATTTATTACTAAATCATCTGTAGTTTGTATTAATTTCTAATTTGTTAGTTTTCTTCTAATTCATTTCTTTAGCTTCAGCTTGTGCTTAACTTATTTATTTTTTCTCCTAATTTATTCTAGTGTTTTCTCACTAGTTGGTCTTTCTTTACATTGTTTTAATTTCTCTAGCATTTTCTATACCTGTTTCAAGTTTACGTACATATTTCTTACTCTTTTTTTCACACTCATCGTTTTACTTTTTACCTTTTGTCTTATTCTTTTCATTATAATTATTATTTTTTCAGAGTGTGTATTTACTCACACACTGCTTACATCAAATGTTCCTCCTCTTTGCCATTATTTTCTTTTCTGTTCTCTTTTGTTGAGTATTTAATTATAAATTATTTATATCTTAATATTCATTTTTTTTTCTAAATTCTAAGTATTATTCCTCTCTGTTCCCAAAGTTTAACTTATTACTTTATTCTTTTATATAACACATTTTTTATTTTCCAAATTGTATTTACTTTACCATATCCTATACTCTTTACACCTCATGAATATTAAATCAGATACTATTATTCACTAAAATAAATTCTAAGAATTTATATTATGATCTCTTTGTATGCACAAATGTCAACCTATGTTATATACTTCTTAATTTAATATATTTCTCTTTATATCTTTCTATCTGAACTGAATTCATTTATTTCCTAAATATTATAATCTCTTCCCTAAACTGCATCAGTCTCTTCTATATTTTCTTTATTACACAATATTTCACAGTCCATCTTTATATTATAATCTACAATGATGATTCTTTTATCTCACTCTTATCACAACACTAAACACAAACACTTAACCACCACTCTCACATTCTAGTCCCTCAAATTTAGAGGACTCATTCACTCAACATTTGTCCCTTTATCTACAGGGCTCATTCAGTCATTCATTCCTCTCAGTGTACCACAGAGTGTCCATCCCTGCCATGCTCCACTTAAGGGACTGTGCAGAAGGGGGGCTCTGCCTGTCCACCAATATGGAATTTTACACAACCATTCACACAGACACACACAACACTAAAGCAATAACCATAGGAATTTCCTTGCGCACGTCTCTATATTCTAATCTGCTTTTAATCTCTTAACTGTCACCACACATTCAGAACTCACTTTTGAAATCTAAATCTGTTCTATGTATATCCTATATTGTTAAAAAACTTCCCAAATCTGAGTAACAGTTACTAGTTAACGTCTGTCGCTATTCAAGGCCTCCTTAACGATAAACACAGATCATTTGCATGCAAACTATTCTTTTTTTAAAATCTGGAATCCAAACCTCCCTCTATTAATTTTATTTCTTTTATTTCTTTTGGAGGAACAGTTTAAAATGTCTTTATCATCACAAGCAAGGTCCTGAGAGACAAAACAAACTTTTTTACATGCAAAACTGCTTTTCTTCATTGTTGTGGCCACTTTGCTTGCTTTGTCCCTCCAGCACAGCATGTGCAATTTTATTCATTCTCTAATCAATTAATATTTTATCTGTATTTTAATCTCTTATAATACTCACTTTCTCTCACACTACACCTCAGTAATTTCTCTCTAGCTATCATCGTCCTTAAACACACACCCTACTCATGCTTTAACCTTCTAATCTCTTACCATATGCATCTTCATTCACAAATGTCTCAGCATTTGCATTCTTATTCTCATTCTCATTCAATCTAATTATCTTTTCCAAAACATTCCCCATTCTCTTCGGTCCAGACCACATACATATATAAAAAACACAACATATAGACTAACACAGGTCATCCACTGAGATCCAGCCCTCCGTGTAGGTGCTTTTGGGATCAGATTAAAGGCCTCCTCCCAATTTCCCTGCCTCTATCGGGAGAGTCTTACTCAATCCACAGGCGAGTACAGAGACGCGGAGCGCTCCTTTGCTCTAATCACACCTAAAGCAAGCGATCATTTCCAGTGCTACCTCGCGCGCCTTGCTCCCGCCTCTCGCGTAGCAATCCATGCATGTACCTCTCTTTCATACGCATATAATTTACAGCCATTCGTTAGTATATAATACAAAGCCATTGTTAGTGCACAATTTACAGCCATTTGTTAGTACAAGCACATACCTTGACAACCTGGAAGACCTCTTTTTCTTATAAATAGTTCATTTCACTATTCTTTTATCACTTTATCATTTACTTTATAATTCTTTTGAATAAATTTAGTCAATTCATAGGTTCTTTTTAATGGTGAGGTATTTCAAAAGTCAAGTTCAGGTGTCCGATCCACCCCACAGCACACTCATCAGAGAACCAAAATAAAGCAAAAATCTGCTCACCTTTTTTAATCTGCGCGCTATTTGGTCTCTGCGTGAGTGTCTGCCAAGGATCGGCCCCATTGACACCTTCCTTCGACTATCCTCAGTCCAGCCCCACGTTGGGCGCCAAATTATGTAGTGGAAAGTTGCGCTGGATCTCGACAAACATCTTCTAGGTTTCAAAAAAGAGGCTGAGGTCTTCGAAGTTCTCAAGTTGAAGCAGTTTATTGTTACAGCAGAGATGGTCGATCAAGCTCTCTCGAACTCAATGTCCAAAACCCACAGTTTATATACAGTTTCTTATCCATAGGTATCATGAGATATGATTTAACATCACCCTATTCCCGGCTCCAATAGCATCCTAGCTTTTTAATTAATGGCTGTATGTTTTTCTGTTTTTACATATCTTAAAGGTCACATAGCATGTGCTTACAATCATGTGTTTGCATATGATCATGATGCTTCCATATTTTCTAAATGATTCTCCTTATGTATGCTATTTTGACGAGGGTTGTTTTTGTCTTGTTCAACATATACATTGTCTAAATGTATTGCATACGCTCTGTCATAATGTTCTCACTTTGGCGCATGACCTGCTGTGCTTCAATTGTAAGGCCCTCAATTATAAGGCCCTGCATGTTTGTATGTCTCTTCTGCATCACTTGAATATAGGTCTTTCTATAAGTTTAACAGTATATTTTAATAGTAATCTATATTTTAATAGTGGCAGATTATATAGTGATACATAATAAAAGTTCCACTATAATGACTGTACGGTCGCGGCAAACCACTGTCGCTCACCCACAGCTGCCTGGTCACTAAGTGACAGGGGCTTGTTTGTGAGTTGCAGAGGAGGATTCCAATTACGTATAGGAGGCTTGAAAGAAAAGAGAAAAACAACATAAGTGGACGTGCAAAACAACGTAGTCGGCAAGATTCGAGTCTGCAGCGGGGAAACCCAAATGGAATTCTAGTCCATCGCCTTAACCACTCGGCCACAACTACAGACGTCTGCTTTCTCTCTCCTGCTGAGGTGGCAACCAAGCACAGGGTCAACAGGGGTAGAGGAAGGTGCACTAGCTCTAGTGCAACTTTTCCGTACAATCTCTGGGAAGCAGGGACAGCATAGCTCTCTAATCTAACAAACTCAGCTAACTTCATGGGCACTCTTTCCACACAAGTTTGATGATCTGAATTCAGAGCAACGTGCTCTCGCAGGCCACACCACAATGGACAGCCACCAAGTGAAATGAAAAGAACAACGAGGTCTCTGACAAACAGACAGGCCTTCGGCCCGAACAGGGACTTGAACCCTGGACCCTCAGATTAAAAGTCTGATGCTCTTACCGACTGAGCTATCCGGGCTCCTGTCTGCTGAGGCACCTGTTTGCGGAGTTGGACCTCTGCAAGCCCCTTGCCGGCTAACAACACTTCTCATCACAGCACAGACCTGCGTCCTCTTAAAAAAAACAGATGCAGGCGTCCTCCAGGAAACGGCGTTTCAGAGCTGTGCCATGCCACTGCTGAGCTGCACCGTGAAAGACCTTGAAGTCATTAGATGTTACCAAAGCCATGGTCCCAAAGCATGGCCAAAAGCACATTTCGCCTGGGCCTTTTGGAACTGTGCTAGCATCAGTCTTGAAAAGAGCTGTGCATAAAGCAACTCTCCAGAAGCAGATGGAGTGGGGAAAATGTGCCACAAAGGGACAGCCAAAACGGACTGGGCGACTGGAAAAAAAACTATCAAATCCAATCTTGATGAGCCGTACAAGATGTTGCTGTCGATTTATGAACGTTTCTCTAGGCAACATCAGAGTGTAGGGACTACAAAAAAAGCTTAAATTGCGACTAGTCGCTGGACTTGAATTATTCAATATGGGATTAAACACGCAGGCTCGCAACCAAACGTCGCAAAAGCCACAGTTCCTCTCACAGAGAGAAAAAGCAAAAAGCAGCTGGCTGTTCCGTAGTCGGCAGGGTTCGAACCTGCGCGGGAAAACCCCAATGGATTTCAAGTCCATCGCCTTAACCTCTCGGCCACGACTACGCAAGGTGGCAGCTCGTTGACTTTTTCTGCTGAATGTGGGCAACATTGAACGCAGCACAGTTGGGGCATAAATGGCCTGAGGTTGTAAAAAGCAGCACAAGCATTGCTCACAGTTAACAGGAACACGCTGCCGTGACCCGGATTCGAACCGGGGTTGCTGCGGCCACAACACAGAGTACTGACCACTATACGATCACGGCACACCGCTCGCTCACCGATAAGCTCTGCAGCTGCCTGGACACTAAGGGACACTGGTTTGTGACCGCGATTCAAACTGGGATTTCTCTGGCCACAACACAGAGTACGGATGACTGTACGGTCGCGGCAAACCACTGTCGCTCACCCACAGCTGCCTGGTCACTAAGTGACAGGGGCTTGTTTGTGAGTTGCAGAGGAGGATTCCAATTACGTATAGGAGGCTTGAAGAAAAGAGAACAACAACATAAGTGGACGTGCAAAACAACGTAGTCGGCAGGATTCGAACCTGCGCGGAGAAACCCCAATGGATTTCTAGTCCATCGCCTTAACCACTTGGCCACGACTACAGACGTCTGCTTTCTCTCTCCTGCTGAGGTGGCAACCAAGCACAGGGTCAACAAGGGTAGAGGAAGGTGCACTAGCGCAACTTTTCCGTACAATCTCTGGGAAGCAGGGACAGCATAGCTCTCTAATCTAACAAACTCAGCTAACTTCATGGGCAATTTTTTCCACACAAGCTGATGATCTGAATTCAGAGCAACGTGCTCTCGCAGGTCCACACCACAATGGACAGCCACCAAGTGATATGAAAAGAACAACAAGGTCTCTGACAAAGAGACAGGCCTTCGCCCGACAGGGACTTGAACCCTGGACCCTCCAGATTAAAAGTCTGATGCTCTACCGACTGAGCTATCCGGGTCCTGTCTGCTGAGGCACCTGTTTGCGGAGTTGGACCTCTGCAAGCCCCTTGCCGGCTAACAACACTTCTCATCACAGCACAGACCTGCGTCCTCTTAAAAAAAACAGATGCAGGCGTCCTCCAGGAAACGGCGTTTCAGAGCTGTGACATGCCACTCGCTGAGCTGCACCGTGAAAGACCTTGAAGTCATTAGGTGTTACCAAAGCCATGGTCCAAAAGGCATGGCAAAAGCACATTTCGCCTGGGCCTTTGGAACTGTGCATAGCATCAGTCTTGAAAAGAGCTGTGCATAAAGCAACTCTCCAGAAGCAGATGGAGTGGGGGAAAATGTGCCACAAAGGGACAGCCAAACGGACTGGGCGACTTGGAAAAAAAACTATCAAATCCCAATCTTGATGAGCCGTACAAGATGTGCTGTCGATTTATTGAACGTTTCTCTAGGCAACATCAGAGTGTAGGGACTACAAAAAAAGCTAAATTGCGACTAGTCGCTGGACTTGAATTATTCAATATGGGATTAAACACGCAGGCCCGCAACTAAACGTCGCAAAAGCCACAGTTCCTTTCACAGAGAGAAAAAGCAAAAGCAGCTGGCTGTTCCGTAGTCAGCAGGGTTCGAACCTGCGCGGGGAGACCCCAATGGATTTCAAGTCCATCGCCTTAACCTCTCGGCCACGACTACGCATGGTGGTAGCTCGTTGACTTTTTCTGCTGAATGTGGGCAACATTGAACGCAGCACAGTTGGGGCATAAATGGCCTGAGGTTGTAAAAGCAGCACAAGCATTGCTCGCAGTTAACAGGAACACGCTGCCGTGACCCGGATTCGAACCGGGGTTGCTGCGGCCACAACACAGAGTACTGACCACTATACGATCACGGCACACAGCTCGCTCACTGATAAGCTCTGCAGCTGCCTGGACACTAAGGACACTGCTTTGTGACCGTGATTCAAACTGGGATTTCTCTGGCCACAAACACAGAGTACGGGATGACTGTACGGTCGCGGCAAACCACTGTCGCTCACCCACAGCTGCCTGGTCACTAAGTGACCGGGCTTGTTTGTGAGTTGCAGAGGAGGATTCCAATTACGTATAGGAGGCTTGAAAGAAAATGAGAACAACAACATAAGTGGACGTGCAAAACAACGTAGTCGGTAGGATTCGAACCCTGCGCGGGGGAAACCCCAATGGATTTCTAGTCCATCGCCTTAACCACTCGGCCACGACTACAGACGTCTGCTTTCTCTCTCCTGCTGACGTGGCAACCAAGCACAGGGTCAACAGGGGTAGAGGAAGGTGCACTAGCTCTAGTGCAACTTTTCCGTACAATCTCTGGGAAGTAGGGACAGCATAGCTCTCTAATTCTAACAAACTCAGCTAACTTCATGGGCACTCTTTCCACACAAGCTGATGATCTGAATTCAGAGCAACGTGCTCTCGCAGGCCACACCACAATGGACAGCCACCAAGTGATATGAAAAGAACAACGAGGTCTCTGACAAAGAGACAGGCCTTCGCCCGAACAGGGACTTGAACCCTGGACCCTCAGATTAAAAGTCTGATGCTCTACCGACTGAGCTATCCGGGCTCCTGTCTGCTGAGCCACCTTTTGCGGAGTTGGACCTCTGCAAGCCCCTTGCCGGCTAACAACACTTTCTCATCACAGCACAGACCTGCGTCCTCTTAAAAAAAAACAGATGCAGGCGTCCTCCAGGAAACGGCGTTTCAGAGCTGTGCCATGCCACTGCTGAGCTGCACCGTGAAAGACCTTGAAGTCATTAGGTGTTACCAAAGCCATGGTCCAAAAGCATGGCCAAAAGCACATTTCGCCTGGGCCTTTTGGAACTGTGCTAGCATCAGTCTTGAAAAGAGCTGTGCATAAGCAACTCTCCAGAAGCAGATGGAGTGGGGAAAATGTGCCACAAAGGGACAGCCAAAACGGACTGGGCGACATGGAAAAAAAACTATCAAATCCCAATCTTGATGAGCCGTGCAAGATGTTGCTGTCGATTTATTGAACGTTTCTCTAGGCAACATCAGAGTGTAGGGACTACAAAAAAGCTAAATTGCGACTAGTCGCTGGACTTGAATTATTCAATATGGGATTAAACACGCAGGCCCACAACCAAACGTCGCAAAAGCCACAGTTCCTCTCACAGAGAGAAAAAGCAAAAGCAGCTGGCTGTTCCGTAGTCGGCAGGGTTCGAACCTGCGCGGGGAGACCCCAATGGATTTCAAGTCCATCGCCTTAACCTCTCGGCCACGACTACGCATGGTGGCAGCTCGTTGACTTTTTCTGCTGAATGTGGGCAACATTGAACGCAGCACAGTTGGGGCATAAATGGCCTGAGGTTGTAAAAAGCAGCACAAGCATTGCTCGCAGTTAACAGGAACACGCTGCCGTGGCCCGGATTCGAACCGGGGTTGCTGCGGCCACAACACAGAGTACTGACCACTATACGATCACGGCACACCGCTCGCTCACCGATAAGCTCTGCAGCTGCCTGGACACTAAGGGACACTGGTTTGTGACCGTGATTCAAACTGGGATTTTCTCTGGCCACAACACAGAGTACGGATGACTGTACGGTCGCGGCAACCACTGTCGCTCACCCACAGCTGCCTGGTCACTAAGTGACAGGGGCTTGTTTGTGAGTTGCAGAGGAGGATTCCAATTACGTATAGGAGGCTTGAAAGAAAAGAGAACAACAACATAAGTGGACGTGCAAAACAACGTAGTCGGCAGGATTCGAACCTGCGCGGGGAACCCCAATGGATTTCTAGTCCATCGCCTTAACCACTCGGCCACGACTACAGACGTCTGCTTTCTCTCTCCTGCTGAGGTGGCAACCAAGCACAGGGTCAACAGGGGTAGAGGAAGGTGCACTAGCTCTAGTGCAACTTTTCCGTACAATCTCTGGAAGCAGGGACAGCATAGCTCTCTAATCTAACAAACTCAGCTAACTTCATGGGCACTCTTTCCACACAAGCTGATGATCTGAATTCAGAGCAACGTGCTCTCGCAGGCCACACCACAATGGACAGCCACCAAGTGATATGAAAAGAACAACGAGGTCTCTGACAAACAGACAGGCCTTAGCCCGAACAGGGACTTGAACCCTGGACCCTCAGATTCAATCTGGGATTTCTCTGGCCACAACACAGAGTACGGATGACTGTACAGTCGCGGCAAACCACTGTCGCTCACCCACAGCTGCCTGGTCACTAAGTGACAGGGGCTTGTTTGTGAGTTGCAGAGGAGGATTCCAATTACGTATAGGAGGCTTGAAAGAAAAGAGAACAACAACATAAGTGGACGTGCAAAACAACGTAGTCGGCAGGATTCGAACATGCGCGGGGAAACCCTAATGGATTTCTAGTCCATCGCCTTAACCACTCGGCCACGACTACAGACGTCTGCTTTCTCTCTCCTGCTGAGGTGGCAACCAAGCACAGGGTCAACAGGGGTAGAGGAAGGTGCACTAGCTCTAGTGCAACTTTTCCGTACAATCTCTGGGAAGCAGGGACAGCATAGCTCTCTAATCTAACAAACTCAGCTAACTTCATGGGCACTCTTTCCACACAAGCTGATGATCTGAATTCAGAGCAACGTGCTCTCGCAGGCCACACCACAATGGACAGCCACCAAGTGATATGAAAAGAACAACGAGGTCTCTGACAAACAGACAGGCCTTCGCCCGAACAGGGACTTGAACCCTGGACCCTCAGATTAAAAGTCTGATGCTCTACCGACTGAGCTATCCGGGCTCCTGTCTGCTGAGCCACCTGTTTGCGGAGTTGGACCTCTGCAAGCCCCTTGCCGGCTAACAACACTTTCTCATCACAGCACAGACCTGCGTCCTCTTAAAAAAAACAGATGCAGGCGTCCTCCAGGAAACGGCGTTTCAGAGCTGTGCCATGCCACTGCTGAGCTGCACCGTGAAAGACCTTGAAGTCATTAGGTGTTACCAAAGCCATGGTCCAAAAGCATGGCCAAAAGCACATTTCGCCTGGGCCTTTTGGAACTGTGCTAGCATCAGTCTTGAAAAGAGCTGTGCATAAAGCAACTCTCCAGAAGCAGATGGAGTGGGGAAAATGTGCCACAAAGGGACAGCCAAAACGGACTGGGCGACATGGAAAAAAAACTATCAAATCCCAATCTTGATGAGCCGTGCAAGATGTTGCTGTCGATTTATTGAACGTTTCTCTAGGCAACATCAGAGTGTAGGGACTACAAAAAAAGCTAAATTGCGACTAGTCGCTGGACTTGAATTATTCAATATGGGATTAAACACGCAGGCCCACAACCAAACGTCGCAAAAGCCACAGTTCCTCTCACAGAGAGAAAAAGCAAAAGCAGCTGGCTGTTCCGTAGTCGGCAGGGTTCGAACCTGCGCGGGGAGACCCCAATGGATTTCAAGTCCATCGCCTTAACCTCTCGGCCACGACTACGCATGGTGGTAGCTTGTTGACTTTTTCTGCTGAATGTGGGCAACATTGAACGCAGCACAGTTGGGGCATAAATGGCCTGAGGTTGTTATAAGCAGCACAAGCATTGCTCGCAGTTAACAGGAACACGCTGCCGTGACCCGGATTCGAACCGGGGTTGCTGCGGCCACAACACAGAGTACTGACCACTATACGATCACGGCACACCGCTCGCTCACCGATAAGCTCTGCAGCTGCCTGGACACTAAGGGACACTGGTTTGTGACCGTGATTCAAACTGGGATTTCTCTGGCCACAACACAGAGTACGGATGACTGTACGGTCGCGGCAAACCACTGTCGCTCACCCACAGCTGCCTGGTCACTAAGTGACAGGGGCTTGTTTGTGAGTTGCAGAGGAGGATTCCAATTATGTATAGTAGGCTTGAAAGAAAAGAGAACAACAACATAAGTGGACGTGCAAAACAATGTAGTCAGCAGGATTCGAACCTGCGCAGGGAAACCCCAATGAATTTCTAGTCCATCGCCTTAACCACTCGGCCACGACTACAGACGTCTGCTTTCTCTCTCCTGCTGAGGTGGCAACCAAGCACAGGGTCAACAGGGGTAGAGGAAGGTGCACTAGCTCTAGTGCAACTTTTCCGTACAATCTCTGGGAAGCAGGGACAGCATAGCTCTCTAATCTAACAAACTCAGCTAACTTCATGGGCACTCTTTCCACACAAGCTGATGATCTGAATTCAGAGCAACGTGCTCTCGCAGGCCACACCACAATGGACAGCCACCAAGTGATATGAAAAGAACAACGAGGTCTCTGACAAACAGACAGGCCTTCGCCCGAACAGGGACTTGAACCCTGGACCCTCAGATTAAAAGTCTGATGCTCTACCGACTGAGCTATCCGGGCTCCTGTTTGCTGAGGCACCTGTTTGCGGAGTTGGACCTCTGCAAGCCCCTTGCCGGCTAACAACACTTTCTCATCACAGCACAGACCTGCGTCCTCTTAAAAAAAACAGATGCAGGCGTCCTCCAGGAAATGGCGTTTCAGAGCTGTGCCATGCCACTGCTGAGCTGCACCGTGAAAGACCTTGAAGTCATTAGGTGTTACCAAAGCCATGGTCCAAAAGCATGGCCAAAAGCACATTTCGCCTGGGCCTTTTGGAACTGTGCTAGCATCAGTCTTGAAAAGAGCTGTGCATAAAGCAACTCTCCAGAAGCAGATGGAGTGGGGAAAATGTGCCACAAAGGGACAGCCAAAACGGACTGGGCGACATGGAAAAAAAACTATCAAATCCCAATCTTGATGAGCCGTGCAAGATGTTGCTGTCGATTTATTGAACGTTTCTCTAGGCAACATCAGAGTGTAGGGACTACAAAAAAAGCTAAATTGCGACTAGTCGCTGGACTTGAATTATTCAATATGGGATTAAACACGCAGGCCCGCAACCAAACGTCGCAAAAGCCACAGTTCCTCTCACAGAGAGAAAAAGCAAAAGCAGCTGGCTGTTCCGTAGTCGGCAGGGTTCGAACCTGCGCGGGGAGACCCCAATGGATTTCAAGTCCATCGCCTTAACCTCTCGGCCACGACTACGCAAGGTGGCAGCTCGTTGACTTTTTCTGCTGAATGTGGGCAACATTGAACGCAGCACAGTTGGGGCATAAATGGCCTGAGGTTGTTATAAGCAGCACAAGCATTGCTCGCAGTTAACAGGAACACGCTGCCGTGACCCGGATTCGAACCGGGGTTGCGGCGGCCACAACACAGAGTACTGACCACTATACGATCACGGCACACCGCTCGCTCACCGATAAGCTCTGCAGCTGCCTGGACACTAAGGGACACTGGTTTGTGACCGTGATTCAAACTGGGATTTCTCTGGCCACAACACAGAGTACGGATGACTGTACGGTCGCGGCAAACCACTGTCGCTCACCCACAGCTGCCTGGTCACTAAGTGACAGGGGCTTGTTTGTGAGTTGCAGAGGAGGATTCCAATTACGTATAGGAGGCTTGAAAGAAAAGAGAACAACAACATAAGTGGACGTGCAAAACAACGTAGTCGGCAGGATTCGAACCTGTGCGGGGAAACCCCAATGGATTTCTAGTCCATCGCCTTAACCACTCGGCCACGACTACAGACGTCTGCTTTCTCTCTCCTGCTGAGGTGGCAACCAAGCACAGGGTCAACAGGGGTAGAGGAAGGTGCACTAGCTCTAGTGCAACTTTTCCGTACAATCTCTGGGAAGCAGGGACAGCATAGCTCTCTAATCTAACAAACTCAGCTAACTTCATGGGCACTCTTTCCACACAAGCTGATGATCTGAATTCAGAGCAACGTGCTCTCGCAGGCCACACCACAATGGACAGCCACCAAGTGATATGAAAAGAACAACGAGGTCTCTGACAAACAGACAGGCCTTCGCCCGAACAGGGACTTGAACCCTGGACCCTCAGATTCAATCTGGGATTTCTCTGGCCACAACACAGAGTACGGATGACTGTACGGTCGCGGCAAACCACTGTCACTCACCCACAGCTGCCTGGTCACTAAGTGACAGGGGCTTGTTTGTGAGATGCAGAGGAGGATTGCAATTACGTATAGGAGGCTTGAAAGAAAAGAGAACAACAACATAAGTGGACGTGCAAAACAACATAGTTGGCAGGATTCAAACCTGGACGGGGAAGCCCCAATGGATTTCTAGTCCTTCACCTTAACCGCTCAGCCACGACTACAGACATCTGCTTTCTGTCTCCTGCTGAGGTGGCAACCAAGCACAGGTTTAACAGGGGTCCAAAAGCATGGCCAAAAGCACATTTCTCCTGGGCCTTTTGGAACTGTGCTAGCATCAGTCTTGAAAAGAGCTGTGCATAAAGCAACTCTCCAGAAGCAGATGGAGTGGGGAAAATGTGCCACAAAGGGACAGCCAAAAAGGACTGGGCGACTTGGAAAAAAAACTATCAAATCCCAATCTTGATGAGCCGTACAAGATGTTGCTGTCGATTTATTGAACGTTTCTCTAGACAACATCAGAGTGTAGGGACTACAAAAAAAGCTAAATTGCGACTAGTCGCTGGACTTGAATTATTCAATATGGGATTAAACACGCAGGCCCGCAACCAAACGTCGCAAAAGCCACAGTTCCTCTCACAGAGAGAAAAAGCAAAAGCAGCTGCTGTTCCGTAGTCGGCAGGGTTCGAACCTGCGCGGGGAGACCCCAATGGATTTCAAGTCCATCGCCTTAAACTCTCGGCCACGACTACACATGGTGGCAGCTCGTTGACGTTTTCTGCTGAATGTGGGCAACATTGAACGCAGCACAGTTGGGGCATAAATGGCCTTAGGTTGTAAAAAGCGGCACAAGCATTGCTTGAAAGACACGGGGTACTTGAAGTCAAGATCTTCATTACCAAAGCTAAGCGGAACCATTTAGGTTTGTGACGTGACAGTGAGATTCAAGCAAGATTGGATGAATCTTATTTGAAGTGTGCAGCAAGTCTGAGAATTCGAAGCTAACTATTGTCCTCAGATCATCACGCCTAAGTTTTGAGAAGACCAGTCGGAATTGTTTCAAACAACTTAAATTTAACCCAACAAAGACAACCCAGATGGGACTTGAACCCACAATATCCAGCTTCGAAGGCTGGTGCCTTATCCATTAGGCCACTGGGTCAGCACTAGCCTTTGACATATCTGATGTATGGCTCAGGAAGTTCTTGTAACTCAGAAAACAGTACTTTAGGATCCCTATGCCATATTGCATTCAGACGATCTGGTGTGTACACCTAATGACAAAACAGCTTCTCTGAGGAGTTTTCCATTGTCATGTCTGTTTGACCTAGGGGTATGAACCTAGCTTTTTAAAGGTAACACTGGATTGTCTTGCACAGTCAACTTAAAAGGAACTGCATCAAAGACAACCCAGTTGGTACTTTAAACCCACAATCCCCAGCTTCGAAGGCTGGTGCCCTATCCATTAGGCCACTGGGCTGTTTTTATTGCCTGTGAACTGTTATATGCCTCCAGGGAGTTGCTGACACACGTAACAAAAACAACATGAACAAAGAGTAGAGTGGATCGGTCGCACAGAATTTTTTGTGGTACTGCAGATTGCTTTTACAGGGCTTGTTGGTCTAGGGGTATGATTCTCGCTTAGGGTGCGAGAGCTCCCGGGTTCAAATCCCGGACGAGCCCTACGCCTGTCGTCGAAAAAGAGGTGGAACTGAGCTATCTATGGTGTTTCTATGTTAATTGTAGCAGCTTTTGCTTTGACATTAGTTAATGAACATTTAGTGGACTTCTGATCTAAATCAGTCTAACATGTACAATTATACAGACAAAAAAAGGAGCAGCAATGATTCGGTTGTTAGATTTGTTTATGGATCTTGAACAACCCACCAGCTTTATATGTAAGCACCATTTTTGTCTTTGTACACAGTCTCTTCTCTGTAGGCACCATGCAGGATTCAAAATGGCCTTTCGCGTTAGGTATCTCGTTACCCTTTTAGTCATAACAGGTAATATGCATGGCAATGCAGGAAGGTAATGGCATGCAAACACATCTCAAGAAGGTTTTCACAGCTACCGTGTTTCTTCCACCAAACATTGCTCCCAAATTGAAGTGAGACCTTCAAAGACAACCCAGATGGGACTTGAACCAACAATCCAAAGCCCCGGAGGCTGATGCCTTATCCATTAGGCCACTGGGCCATTTCGCCAATCATTTGTCATGGATTTTTTTGTATGCCTTCAACAAGATGCCAACGCATGGAAAACTGCACTTTAGGATCTCGATGCCAGTTTGCATTCCGTCAAATAAGATGTGTGCAACTAATGGACAAACATTTTCTTTGTGCAATCATCCACATTCGGGTCTCATTGGTCCTGGGGTATGGTTCTCGCGTATGGTGTGACTGGTCTTGAGTTTCAAATTCCAGACAAGGCCACTCTCATTAACTTGCAATCACAACCTTTCTGCAGCTATTTTCTTGTTTGCATTTCATCATCATCCACCTAACATGAGTCCATTAGTTGAAAGCCACAGGGTACTTGAAGTCAAGATCTCCATTACCAAAGCTCAGCAGAACCTTTTAGCTTTGTAACGTGACAATGAGATTCAAGCAAGATTGGATGAATCTTATTTGAAGTGTGCAGCAAGTCTGAGAATTCGAAGCTAACTATTGTCCTCAGATCATCACGCCTAAGTTTTGAGAAAACAAGTCGGAATTGTTTCAAACAACTTAAATTTAACACAACAAAAACAACCCTGATGGGACTTGAACCCACAATCCCCAGCTTCGAAGGCTGATGCCTTATCCATTAGGCCACTGGGTCAACACTAGCCTTTGACATATCTGATGTATGGCTCAGGAAGTTCTTGTAACTCAGAAAACAGTACTTTAGGATCCCTATGCCATATTGCATTCAGACGATCTGGTGTGTACACCTAATGACAAAACAGCTTCTCTGAGGAGTTTTCCATTGTCATGTCTTTTTGACCTAAGGGTATGAACCTAGCTTTTTAAAGGTAACACTGGATTGTCTTGCACAGTCAACTTAAAAGGAACTGCATCAAAGACAACCCAGTTGGTACTTTAAACCCACAATCCCCAGCTTCGAAGGCTGGTGCCCTATCCATTAGGCCACTGGGCTGTTTTATACTGCCTGTGAACTGTAATATGCCTCAAGGGAGTTGCTGACACACGGAACAGAAACAACATGAACAAAGAGTAGAGTGGATCGGTCTCACAGATATTTTTTGTGGCACTGCAGACTGCTTCTACAGGGCTCGTTGGTCTAGGGGTATGATTCTCGCTTTGGGTGCGAGAGGTCCAGGGTTCAAATCCCGGACGAGCCCTACGCCTGTCATCGAAAAAGAGGCAGAGCTGTGCTATCCATGGTGTTTCTATGTTAATTGTAGCAGCTTTTGCTTTGACATTAGTTAATGAACATTTAGTGGACTTCTGATCTAAATCAGTCTAACATGTACAATTATACAGACAAAAAAAGGAGCAGCAATGATTCGGTTGTTAGATTTGTTTATGGATCTTGAACAACCCACCAGCTTTATATGTAAGCACCATTTTTGTCTTTGTACACAGTCTCTTCTCTGTAGGCACCATGCAGGATTCAAAATGGCCTTTCGCGTTAGGTATCTCGTTACCCTTTTAGTCATAACAGGTAATATGCATGGCAATGCAGGAAGGTAATGGCATGCAAACACATCTCAAGAAGGTTTTCACAGCTACCGTGTTTCTTCCACCAAACATTGCTCCCAAATTGAAGTGAGACCTTCAAAGACAACCCAGATGGGACTTGAACCAACAATCCCAAGCCCCGGAGGCTGATGCCTTATCCATTAGGCCACTGGGCATTTCGCCAATCATTTGTCATGGATTTTTTGTATGCCTTCAACAAGATGCCAACGCATAGAAAACTGCACTTTAGGATCTCGATGCCAGTTTGCATTCCGTCAAATAAGATGTGTGCAACTAATGGACAAACATTTTCTTTGTGCAATCATCCACATTCGGGTCTCATTGGTCCTGGGGTATGGTTCTCGCGTATGGTGTGACTGGTCTTGAGTTTCAAATTCCAGACAAGGCCACTCTCAATTACTTGCAATCACAACCTTTCTGCAGCTATTTTCTTGTTTGCATTTCATCATCATCCACCTAACATGAGACCATTAGTTGAAAGCCACGGGGTACTTGAAGTCAAGATCTCCATTACCAAAGCTCAGCAGAACCTTTTAGCTTTGTAACGTGACAATGAGATTCAAGCAAGATTGGATGAATCTTATTTGAAGTGTGCAGCAAGTCTGAGAATTCGAAGCTAACTATTGTCCTCAGATCATCACGCCTAAGTTTTGAGAAAACAAGTCGGAATTGTTTCAAACAACTTAAATTTAACCCAACAAAGACAACCCAGATGGGACTTGAACCCACAATCCCCAGCTTCGAAGGCTGATGCCTTATCCATTAGGCCACTGGGTCAACACTAGCCTTTGACATATCTGTTGTATGGCTCAGGAAGTTCTTGTAACTCAGAAAACAGTACTTTAGGATCCCTATGCCATATTGCATTCAGACGATCTGGTGTGTACACCTAATGACAAAACAGCTTCTCTGAGGAGTTTTCCATTGTCATGTCTGTTTGACCTAGGGGTATGAACCTAGCTTTTTAAAGGTAACACTGGATTGTCTTGCACAGTCAACTTAAAAGGAACTGCATCAAAGACAACCCAGTTGGTACTTTAAACCCACAATCCCCAGCTTCGAAGGCTGGTGCCCTATCCATTAGGCCACTGGGCTGTTTTATACTGCCTGTGAACTGTAATATGCCTCAAGGGAGTTGCTGACACACGGAACAAAAACAACATGAACAAAGAGTAGAGTGGATCGGTCTCACAGAATTTTTTGTGGCATTGCAGACTGCTTCTACAGGGCTCGTTGGTCTAGGGGTATGATTCTCGCTTTGGGTGCGAGAGGTCCCGGGTTCAAATCCCGGACGAGCCCTACACCTGTCATCGAAAAAGAGGCGGAGCTGTGCTATCCATGGTGTTTCTATGTTAATTGTAGCAGCTTTTGCTTTGACCTTAGTTAATGAACATTTAGTGGACTTCTGATCTAAATCAGTCTAACATGTACAATTATACAGACAAAAAAGGAGCAGCAATGATTCGGTTGTTAGATTTGTTTATGGATCTTGAACAACCCACCAGCTTTATATGTAAGCACCATTTTTGTCTTTGTACACATTCTCTTCTCTGTAGGCACCATGCAGGATTCAAAATGGCCTTTCGCGTTAGGTATCTCGTTACCCTTTTAGTCATACCAGGTAATATGCATGGCAATGCAGGAAGGTAATGGCATGCAAACACATCTCAAGAAGGTTTTCACAGCTACCGTGTTTCATCCACCAAACATTGCTCCCAAATTGAAGTGAGACCTTCAAAGACAACCCAGATGGGACTTGAACCAACAATCCCAAGCCCCGGAGGCTGATGCCTTATCCATTAGGCCACTGGGCATTTCGCCAATCATTTGTCATGGATTTTTTGTATGCCTTCAACAAGATGCCAACGCATAGAAAACTGCACTTTAGGATCTCGATGCCAGTTTGCATTCCGTCAAATAAGATGTGTGCAACTAATGGACCAACATTTTCTTTGTGCAATCATCCACATTCGGGTCTCATTGGTCCTGGGGTATGGTTCTCGCGTATGGTGTGACTGGTCTTGAGTTTCAAATTCCAGACAAGGCCACTCTCATTAACTTGCAATCACAACCTTTCTGCAGCTATTTTCTTGTTTGCATTTCATCATCATCCACCTAACATGAGACCATTAGTTGAAAGCCACGGGGTACTTGAAGTCAAGATCTCCATTACCAAAGCTCAGCAGAAGCTTTTAGCTTTGTAATGTGACAGTGAGATTCAAGCAAGATTGGATGAATCTTATTTGAAGTGTGCAGCAAGTCTGAGAACTCGAAGCTAACTATTGTCCTCAGATCATCACACCTAAGTTTTGAGAAAACAAGTCGGAATTGTTTCAAACAACTTAAATTTAACCCAACAAAGACAACCCAGATGGGACTTGAACCCACAATCCCCAGCTTCGAAGGCTGATGCCTTATCCATTAGGCCACTGGGTCAACACAAGCCTTTGACATATCTGATGTATGGCTCAGGAAGTTCTTGTAACTCAGAAAACAGTACTTTAGGATCCCTATGCCATATTACATTCAGACGATCTGGTGTGTACACCTAATGACAAAACAGCTTCTATGAGGAGTTTTCCATTGTCATGTCTGTTTGACCTAGGGGTATGAACCTAGCTTTTTAAAGGTAACACTGGATTGTCTTGCACAGTCAACTTAAAAGGAACTGCATCAAAGACAACCCAGTTGGTACTTTAAACCCACAATCCCCAGCTTCGAAGGCTGGTGCCCTATCCATTAGGCCACTGGGCTGTTTTTATTGCCTGTGAACTGTAATATGCCTCCAGGGAGTTGCTGACACACGTAACAAAAACAACATGAACAAAGAGTAGAGTGGATCGGTCTCACAGAATTTTTTGTGGTACTGCAGATTGCTTTTACAGGGCTCGTTGGTCTAGGGGTATGATTCTCGCTTAGGGTGCGAGATGTCCCGGGTTCAAATCCCGGACGAGCCCTATGCCTGTCGTCGAAAAAGAGGTGGAACTGAGCTATCTATGGTGTTTCTATGTTAATTGTAGCAGCTTTTGCTTTGACATTAGTTAATGAACATTTAGTGGACTTCTGATCTAAATCAGTCTAACATGTACAATTATACAGACAAGAAAAGGAGCAGCAATGATTCGGTTGTTAGATTTGTTTATGGATCTTGAACAACCCACCAGCTTTATATGTAAGCACCATTTTTGTCTTTGTACACAGTCTCTTCTCTGTAGGCACCATGCAGGATTCAAAATGGCCTTTCGCGTTAGGTATCTCGTTACCCTTTTAGTCATAACAGGTAATATGCATGGCAATGCAGGAAGTTAATGACATGCAAACACATCTCAAGAAGGTTTTCACAGCTACCGTGTTTCTTCCACCAAACATTGCTCCCAAATTGAAGTGAGACCTTCAAAGACAACCCAGATGGGACTTGAACCAACAATCCCAAGCCCCGGAGGCTGATGCCTTATCCATTAGGCCACTGGGCCATTTCGCCAATCATTTGTCATGGATTTTTTTGTATGCCTTCAACAAGATCCCAACGCATGGAAAACTGCACTTTAGGATCTCGATGCCAGTTTGCATTCCGTCAAATAAGATGTGTGCAACTAATGGACCAACATTTTCTTTGTGCAATCATCCACATTCGGGTCTCATTGGTCCTGGGGTATGGTTGTCGCGTATGGTGTGACTGGTCTTGAGTTTCAAATTCCAGACAAGGCCACTCTCATTAACTTGCAATCACAACCTTTCTGCAGCTATTTTCTTGTTTGCATTTCATCATCATCCACCTAACATGAGACCATTAGTTGAAAGCCACGGGGTACTTGAAGTCAAGATCTCCATTACCAAAGCTTAGCAGAACCTTTTAGCTTTGTAACGTGACGGTGAGATTCAAGCAAGTTTGGATGAATCTTATTTGAAGTGTGCAGCAAGTCTGAGAATTTGAAGCTAACTATTGTCCTCAGATCATCACGCCTAAGTTTTGAGAAGACCAGTCGGAATTGTTTCACACAACTTAAATTTAACCCAACAAAGACAACCCAGATGGGACTTGAACCCACAATCCCCAGCTTCGAAGGCTGATGCCTTATCCATTAGGCCACTGGGTCAACACTAACTTTGACATATCTGATGTATGGCTCAGGAAGTTCTTGTAACTCAGAAAACAGTACTTTAGGATCCCTATGCCATATTGCATTCAGACGATCTGGTGTGTACACCTAATGACAAAACAGCTTCTCTGAGGAGTTTTCCACTGTCATGTCTTTTTGACCTAGGGGTATGAACCTAGCTTTTTAAAGTTAACACTGGATTGTCTTGCACAGTCAACTTAAAAGGAACTGCATCAAAGACAACCCAGTTGGTAATTTAAAACCCACAATCCCCAGCTTCGAAGGCTGGTGCCCTATCCCATAGGCCACTGGGCTGTTTTTACTGCCTGTGAACTGTAATATGCCTCCAGGGAGTTGCTGACACACGGAACAAAAACAACATGAACAAAGCGTAGAGTGGATCGGTCTCACAGAATTTTTTGTGGCACTGCAGATTACTTTTACAGGGCTCGTTGGTGTAGGGGTATGATTCTCGCTAAGGGGTGAGAGGTCGCGGGTTCAAGTCCCGGATGAGCCCTACACCTGTCATCGAAAAAGAGGCGGAGCTGTGCTATCTATGGTGTTTCTATGTTAATTGTAGCAGCTTTTGCTTTGACATTAGTTAATGAACATTTAGTGGACTTCTGATCTAAATCAGTCTAACATGTACAATTATACAGACAAAAAAAGGAGCAGCAATGATTCGGTTGTTAGATTTGTTTATGGATCTTGAACAACCCACCAGCTTTATATGTAAGCACCATTTTTGTCTTTGTACACAGTCTCTTCTCTGTAGGCACCATGCAGGATTCAAAATGGCCTTTCGCGTTAGGTATCTCGTTACCCTTTTAGTCATAATAGGTAATATGCATGGCAATGCAGGAAGTTAATGACATGCAAACACATCTCAAGAAGGTTTTCACAGCTACCGTGTTTCATCCACGCCACTGGGCCTTTTCGCCAATCATTTGTC
This sequence comes from Danio aesculapii, assembly GCF_903798145.1. Classification (NCBI taxonomy): domain Eukaryota; kingdom Metazoa; phylum Chordata; class Actinopteri; order Cypriniformes; family Danionidae; genus Danio; species Danio aesculapii. The sequence goes on along the minus strand of NC_079438.1, from coordinate 28,938,813 downwards.
ATAGATTTTTTGTATGCCTTCAACAAGATGTCAACGAAAAGGAGCCGGGTAACACTTTATTTTAATGGTCCCCCTTTAGATAGTCTGCTGACCATAAGTTACTTTTCAAGTTCTTATCTGTTTACTTTCATCTGGGTAGTATCTGTAGATTGTCTTTTAAATGTTCTTAGGCAATCAATACAATGTCTACAGCATGTAAACATTTATTAAACTTTCGGTAAGATAAGTGTCACCAATTTAGGTTCTAGATGTTCAACAGTGTATCAGTAGATATGCAACAAATCCTCAACAAGTTTTCAGAACATTGACCACCAAGATGTTTGTTGTTATTGTCTGCATGTAGTTGTTATCCTGTTTATGAATAGACTTTGAGTAAACATTCAGATGCCTATAAGTAGCAACGCAAGATATTTTAACATGAACTTTAATCAAATATAAAATTAGGGTTAGGTACAATCTAAGAGTGTTCAATTAACTTTTTGTTGCATTTAACCTAACTTTCAGTAGACAGTTATTTTACTTTAAAGGGCACATAGTTTACCTCTTTTTTATGATTTAATATTAATATTATGGTTCTTCTGAGTGTGCCAGTTTAGGTTCAGTTTAAAACACAATTCAGATTTTTTTATTATAATGTGTTAAAAAGTGTCATGTTGGGGGCGTGTCCACAGTTAGCTGATTTATGGGTGTGTTGCTTCACATGTAAATTAGTTTCGGCTTCCCGCCAACGTAACAAGGGGCGAGGCCATGAGCTCACCCGCTCTGCGTTTGCAACAGAGTCTGACAGGCAGACAGAGAAGGAGCAGGAGTGAGAGGTTCAGCAATCAGTCGTACATGTACGACTCGGACACAGACCAAGCAGAGAGTACAAAATCATACGTGTCTTTGTACAGTTTTACAGCCAACTGTGTGCTAGTTTCAAGTGCCGAGCTTGTACACCGAGACTTATAACCACGCACACTGAATTAACTTTGACTGAGGCACCGGATGCACCGCTCGAAGCCACGACACGGCACACCAGACACTCTCTGTGGCGCGGCAGAAATATGAAGTGTCCCGAATCATCGCGCCACGCATTTTTTAATTCTAAACATAGGTTTCTATCAGGGTACACACAACGGCAATTCAAGTCTGCAGTGGTCCGAGGCGCCCAGCCGTCGACTTGAGTGTACCCTGATAGAAACCTATGTTTAGAATTCTAAAACGCATGCTAGTTAAGATCACAGGGAGCTTCTGGGATCGCGAGAAATGCAAACGGCTGAAGTATAAGGTAGACTCAATGAGAAGTACACATGTTTGCAAACCTACCTAAAGATACAACCAACAATTCCGATTAGAGCGATAATGTGGAGAATATTGCTCTTGTGTTGAGCCCAATGAGCCTTGCATCTAAAAATAGAGCTAGGGTGTTCCTTTAGTGATATCGCTTCGACTCACGCTGAAAATGGCGGACGTGAATCAACAAACTGAGGATATGATGACGCGCCTGTCAATCAATATTGGTGGGCGGGGGGACCGCTCTCCTACGTCAGGTAGCGGTCGATTTGAAAACAGCTCCAATTGGTCCACCGTTTTTTATGTTGTTAAATTGAAAAAAAGCACTGGGTGTGCTTATATCACCCCAATATGACAACTACTGTTCGAATGGTATAAACTTTTGGTCATGTATTTCTTTTTTTAAACTTGCATGCTTCCAAGTCAAGTCTTAAACCTTGGTTTCAGTAAAAACAGAAGTGCTCAAGTAAAGTTCAACTTTTGTTTCATATGGTTTTGCTCTCTTAAAAACCTAAAATAGTGCTGCTGGTTGGTACCGTGTTACACAACTCTTGCAAATTTATTATATTAATTTCATGTATTCATTTTAATGAATCTAATACATTTTTGGAAAATGCAGGAGTCATATAAAGTTATTATATTACTAAATGTCTTGCTTCATATTTTTTTTTTTTAACCTTTGCTGTGGTGTAAGTTGAAGAGTTTATTTTACCCTTCCCACTCTCCCAGATGTGAACTCTCATGTGAGAGGGCTCAATCTCATCTCCTTTGAAAAGCTCCAGTAGGGCTATGTCCCTCCAAAGTGAGACATTGATTGTATTCTCTCCACACTTTAGACTAAAGTCGAGGATTGGGACCTGTTGTCCCTGCACCTCTGTCATCCTCAGTGCTTGGATCTGCCAAATTGGAGCACAGCAGTGATGGGTAAGTAAATCAGTTCACTCAAATGAATAATGAAAATTCTGTCACCGTTTACTCGCTCTTTATTTATTTCAAACCTGTTCAAATCTTCTGTTGAACACTAAAGAATATTTTTTTGAAGAATGCTGAAAACCAGTAACCATTGACTTCTAAAGTATTTGTTTTTGCTACTGTGAAAATCAATGATTACAGCCCAGCAAGCAATAGCCGTCATTTCACCGGCTAGGTGAAGTATAGACCAGATCTAGCCCGGCTACGTGTAACCCAATTTTAGCCCGAATAACCTTAAATTTGGTTGCATGTTGTTTTTCTGCTAAATAAAGCTTGTGATACGTATAATACTTCGTCATGCAAGAAAGGTCAATAACATTTATGAGGTTCCTGCGAGTAATAGACGTAGTTTCAGTTTCTCTGTGAAAAATAGACCCAATCTAGTCCGGCTATGTGTAACCCATCTCTAGCCCCAAAAAAATTTAAATTTGCTTACCTGTCATTTTTTGGCAAAATACCTTGTAATATGTATGATATTCCATTAAAGGGCACATAGGTTACCCCTTTTTTCATATTTAATATAAGTCTTTTGTGTCCCCAGAATGTGTCTGTAAAGTTTCAGCTCAAAACACCCATCAGATTATTTATTATAGCTGTTTGAAGTGTCTATATTATAGCTGGAAAAAAGGTTTTGCTGTTTTTTTGTACTGGCCCTTTAAGGCTAGTCCTCCCCGCCCACCGTTCCCACGTGCCTGTCAGCAATAGCCGCCCTCGGCTGCCTCAGGAAGCAGATCTCACATAACGTGTGTGAGAAATACTACAGTAAGAACTTTAACAATCAGTATTTGATGCATTTTTTTTTGTGGATTTGCAACAATGAGTCACACAATGTCATTACAAAGTTCACGCACACACACAGCAAGGACACAAACACATAGCGCACACACATACACACACACACACACACACAAATGTAGCGTAGACATACACACACACATAGCATAGAGAGAGAGAGAGAGAGCGCGTTAAGCTTTGCACTCGTTTTGCATGCATATGTGACATGATACTGGTAATCTCCACTGCTGTATGGATATCTCCTATATTAATGTACAAAATAAACCCGATTTAACGTCCACAAACCACGATTAAAGCGTCTTCCTTTATAATTGTTCTGACACGCAGCTGTGCTGATTAAGTGAATCTGAAGTGAATCGCTATAATTCATTACACTCGTGCTCTGTTTTAAAACATTTTAAACTTGTAAAACTCACTCTTGATCACGTTTGATGATGATTGATGACTCTAGCGAACTAAACAGACCTTTTATTCCCGGCTACTTTGCGCACGTCCATTCTTGATGATATGATTATACACGTGACTACCGGGACATGTTAATGCGCACAGCTGTCAATCAATATTGGTGGGCGGGGACCGCACTCCTACGTAAAGTTGTGGTCGATCTGAAAACCGCTCCAATTGGTCCACCGTTTTTATGTTGTTAAATTTGAAAAAAAAAGGACTGGGTGTGTTTATTTCAGCCCAGTATGACAGTTTATACACTATACTTACACACATTTCTGTCCAAACAGCTTGAAAAGTAGATTTTTCACCATAGATGCCCTTTAATATAATGATGTATATTTAGCCGCAAAATCACACATGAGCTCCAACCCAGTCTCACGGCAGTTCGTGAAATAGTCACGAAATTTAATCTATTGATTCGTGTTCATGGGCACGAATTTCTCTTCTTTTTCCATGTCACCCTGCAAGAATTTCCATCCAATGTATTTCAATGGGAAATCATTTTCGTGTCTCTAGCACAATTTATTTTGTCATAGGGTACCCGATGCTGCGCTTTTTAAAAATAATTTTTATTAAATATTATTATAGCCACAGGGTAGCAGACGCAGTATTTTGATTATTGTTATTGACACGGTACCAGACGCAGTATTTTTTTAATTATTTTTTTATTTTATTTAATTTTTTCCATAGGATAGCAGACGCTGTTTTGATTATTTATTGTTTTTTTATTTTATTTTTGCCACAGGGTATGCAGTATTTATTTATTTATTTATTCTATTGCCATAGGGTACCAGACGCTGTTTTTTAGCTGTTTTTATTGCTTTTTTCCTGTAATTGGGGTAATTTTTTTAAGATCCACCCGGTAAAACCAAAACAGCAGTAATTTTGGACACACACATTTTTTACATAATAAAAAATATATATACATATTCTGCCTTATTCTCTGATAAAAATCGGAGGGAAAGATTACATTCTGTGTTTTTATGAGCATTACCCATCATCCTCCGCCTCATGGGTCATTCCGCGCATTAATTCATCTCATTGCGCTCAGAGCTCCATTCTGGTAAGTCACGACTCATAATGATCGCATAATGTCTAAATGTTAAGCCTGATCTCACAAGAAAACGTAAGTATTTTATGTTTTGTCAGTTTAGTGGCTAATTCGTACGAGTTCAGTCGTACGAAATTGTACGATTTTAAAAAGGAGGCGTGGCACCTAACCCCACCCCTAAACCCAATCGTCATTGGGGGATGAGCAAATCGTACTAAATCATACAAATTAGATCGTACGAATTCATACGAATTAGCCACTAAATCAAAAAGTTACGAATTGCTGTGAGATTGTGTTGAAATGTTTACATTTATGCCTTTCTTTTTGCAAGCATTAAACTGACATGCTGTACATTTTAGAGCAAAAATCAAAACCCGATTTTAGATTAACATCTTATCATAGACTAATTTAAATAAAATGTAGGCTTGTGAAACATGCTAAACTTGGTTAACTTAGCTACTTAAGTACAAGCTAGCTCTATTAAGAAAAAGAAATCCAAGACGTACTACTTTCGTCCAAAAATGTAAAAAACAAAACATTTCAATCATGGCCATCACTACTAATAATTTAACATAATTTCAACACTGTACATCGATGCATTTGGCCTTAAGTCTTTAGAGTTTGGCTATAATCAATACATTGCGTAAATATCAACAGGTGTAACGTTGGACATTATTAGTATTTTACTTTACATTATTATTCCTTTACATGTGAGATCAGGAACCTTAGGCCCATGTTGTATGTCTTTTAACATGTAATAATAATAGTAATTACTATGTTCTACTCTCCTTGCAGATTTTCTCGAACGAGTCTACTGTCACAACACACACGCACAAACACAGCCAACATCTATCTATCTATCTATCTATCTATCTATCTATCTATCTATCTATCTATCTATCTATCTATCTATCTATCTATCTATCTATCTATCTATCTATCTATCTATCTTACTACCGCTGCTTGTGTGTTATAATTGTCCATCTGGCTGTTTGTCTATCTGTCTGTATCTGTTTGTGTTGCAATGTCCACAAAACATAAGGTTGACTTGCAGGACCCTCACTACCAAGATGGAAGACGAATGGCTCTTGAAATGAAGCTGGACCACATTCTAGCTGAAGCCAGGGTAGGTAAATAATGAATGAATGTAGAATGCTGAAGATTGCATCCATATACATTGCATGACACAATTAACATCTTATAATGCTTATTGACATGGGCAAATGAGGTAATTTAATTTGGAAAAATTAAATCAGAAATATTCACTGCAACACAGACAGCAGCTGTGGAGAGGAAACGTCTACGCTCTGTAGAAGACGCTCCACAGGGCTCTAAAAGGAACATGGGTCGTGGCAAGCCAAGGGGGAGGCAAGGAGAACGGCGCCATGCTTCAGCAACAGGTTATATCTCAATTCCAATTGTAAAAAGAAATTAAAAAGCAAAAAAAAAACCTTTCAGTAGTGTTTTCTATACTAAAGTAGAATACATTGCAAAGTATGTATCTGAAATGTATGATTTTATAAATTGTTTGAGTAAAGACACAACACAATAAATGCAGGGATATCCTACAATAACGTGTTATTTTTCTATGTAAGGTTTTACAGTCACACCCATCCCTGTTGAGTGCTCAGTGTCATCAAGTGTGGAGATTCCACTTACTGTACCCCCAGCAAAACTAAATCCTCAAGAGCAATTAGGTAAATCAAAATGATGAATTTAGGTTTAAATATGTAATCTATTCAAATGAAAGAAAAACTCCTTAGACTAAACTGGCAGCGCATTAGATGGTTTAAGAAGACCGTTTTGTGATTTAAGATCATTTGACATTGAATCATGCAGTGTGTTTTCTTAATATTGATCATTTGACTTTGAATTGATGCTCAATTAAATTTCTTCTATTTTGTGTAAAGAAAAAAACATGGAGATACTTTCTGACATTTTAACATCATATCCTTCCTGCTGACCCTCAAAGAAGCTCTGCAGATTCTTAGTCTTTTCGGCAACAGAAAGCATCAGAGCGCTGGAAAGAAGCAAGACCATACAACCTCAAATGCCTTATTGAAAAAGAGGCAGTTGGTCATCCTTTGTGTTGTCTTTGCCACGAGTCTGCTGTTATTAGGTTGGTTTTCATTCATGTTGAATTGGGAATAAACGGACGACCGCATGATAAATTGACCAATGATAAATTGTGGACCATGTGTATATGAACTTTCTTGGTTTATTTCTTGATTCGTCATTCAAGTGCTAAACACTGAGCTACTATGCAGTCTTATAAAACAAATTCGAAACTAACATCTAAAAAATGTAATAACTTAGATTCTTTTTTGTTTGTTTTTATTAGGTGCAAAGAGTGTCTTCCTGTGGAGTGGTTCTGTGGAGACTGTGATGTACTGCATCAAAAAACAGTCACTCCACAACAGAGAATGTGTTCATGGATTTTTGGAAGCCATTCCTCCAACCTCACATGTTGTCAAAGGGGAAGATGGATATTTGGATATTGCATCTATAAGGAAGGTATGTGCTCACAAACACCACAATTTTGCTGTCCATGTGTGTCTGCTGCTAGTTATATATTGTCTAAAATAATATTTTTGTCACTTTTTACCAGCTTTCATATTGCCAACTGTGAAGGTGGCACACTGCTCCTGTCAAGGCACAAACTTCACTGTGGTTCCAGGCAAAGCAGTGATTTTAATTACCATCAATGGTAACACACACACACACACACACACACACACACACACACATATATATATATATATATATATATATATATATATATATATATATATATATATATATATATATATATATATACCTCTGGTATTGCATTTGTGATGGTTTTGTTGTTGTAGCACGATTGTTTGTAATTTAGCAACAAACCTAAACAATGTGTAATATCAATGTAAACTGGGATTATAAGAACTTGTGTTTCTCCCAACCATTCACAATGTGCAGAATTGTAAAATTATACAAATATGTGGTAAAACAGATTACTCCAGCAGGAGCTCCCTATTATTCTTTCCTTACCTTAAAGGGCACATAGGTTACCCCTTTTTTTCATATTTAATATAAGTCTTTTGTGTCTCCAGAATGTGTCTGTAAAGTTTCAGCTCAAAACACCCATCAGATTATTTATTAGAGCTGGTTTTGCTGTTTTTATGTACTGGCCCTTTAATGGCCCGTTTCCACTGAGTGGTACGGTACGGTTCGGTTTGGTTTGGTACGCTTTTATAGCTGTTTCCACTGTCAAAAAGCGTACCGAACCGAACCGTACCGTACCACTTTTTCGGCACCCTTTCGAAAGGGTACCAAAGACGAGAAAGGGTACCAAAAGGCGGAGCTAGACGCGCAGCTGAACGCTATTGGTTTACAGAGATACGTCATTCGCTTACGCAACAAGCCAGAATGAAAACAAAAAACCCGCCATGTTTGAAAAACACAGCGAGAGATTTTAGAGGAATTATAAATACATATAATAACGAGCCATGGTCGATCTGGGCTCAAACAAACCTTGTCGTCTTCTTGATGGACAGCCACAAATCCAAGAAGAAGAGCAGATTTACCCTGTGCCCCGTAGTTTTTTTACGAGGCAGTCTGAGGCGCGAGCGGTTTCGCTTTCTTGCTAGCGTTCGCGCGCGTCTCTAACATTATATCTGAAATAACAAACTTCTTGAGCTGATGATAATTACCTGCGCTTGATTATTGATGTGCTTTTAAAACCCGATCCTGTCAGACACTGACAAACGCGAGAGTGAAGCGCGAAGAAACAAAGGAGAAGCCGGAAAAAAAGGAGCACATTATTTCTTCAGCAAACATGAACAAAATGCCATGTATAACTAACTTATTATCTTCACATTTTGGACTAATATGAACTCAGATTGACGGAATTACTGTCTAACAGAGGCTACGTGTGCTGCGGAAGATTACAGACACAGATGAGAGGTTTTCACTGACTAGGCTATAATTTGTATTGTTTTGAACCTAAATACGGACGAAAATGTCTGCTGTGTGTATTTCTTCTGTAGTTGGTAACATTTCGGAGACTGCAAGGGGCTGTATGCGTCTATATATGTTCATTTATTTAGTTATTTAATATAATTACAGACGTTACAGTAGTCTGTTTCGCACTATCATTGATCTGCAGGTATAATCAACTCATGTTCATTGAAAAATTACTAATAAACATTTATACACAAGCATTTATGTGTATGAAGCATCTGTTTTGTGAGAAGTGCTTCTCATATGATATGTAAGTGACCTGTACAGCTTTATTGTAGACATTTCCTCGAGCGAGAATGACGTCGACTGAAACTGTCTGTCATACACCACACCCACCAAAAGGGTACCCTTGTTAGTGGAAACGCAAGCCTGATAAAGGTGACCCGTACCAAACCGAACCAAACCGTACCGTACCGGTCAGTGGAAACGAGCCATAAGGCTAGTCCTCCCCGCCCACCGTTCTCACGTGCCTGTCAGCAATCGCCACCCTCAGCTGCCTCAGGAAGCAGATCTTACAAAATGTGTGTGAGAAATACTACAGTAAGAACTTTAATAATCAGTATTTGATGCATTTTTTTGTGGATTTGCAACAATGAGTCATTACAAAGTTCACGCACAGCAAGGACACAAAAATACATAGCGCACACACATACACACACAGAGAGAGAGCGAGAGAAAGAGACACTCGTTTTGCACGCATATGTGACATGATACTGGTAATCTCCACTGCTGTATGAATATCTGTTATGTTAATGTACTAAATAAACCTGATTTAACGTCCACAAACCGCGATTGAAGCGTCTTCTCTAATAATTGTTCTGACACGCGGCTGGAGTCATAATAAGTTTTAATTATTATAAATTTGACTATGTTACTTATAGTTTACTTCTTGAATAAAATCAGTTTTTAATTTTCATAAAAAACAATTTTAAGTTAGTGTTATTAGCCTCCTTTCAGAAATATGTACTGTGTATTTTTTGATTGTCTACACAAAAAAACAAGTTATACAATAACTTGACTAACTATTCCAACTTTCCTAGTTAACATAACCTAGTTAAGTCTTTAAATTGCACTTTAATCTGAATCAAAGACTATAGAATACTTAAAGGGCACATAGGTTACCCCTTTTTTCATATTTAATATAAGTCTTTTGTGTCCCCAGAATGTGTCTGTAAAGTTTCAGCTCAAAACACCCATCAGATTATTTATTATAGCTGTTTGAGGTGTCTATATTATAGCTGGAAAAAAGGTTTTGCTGTTTTTTTGTACTGGCCCTTTAAGGCTAATCCTCCCCGCCCACCATTCCAACGTGCCTGTCAGCAATCGCCGCCCTCGGCTGCCTCAGGAAGCAGATCTCACGTAACGTGTGTGAGAAATACTACAGTAAGAACTTTAACAATCAGTATTTGATGCATTTTTTTGTGGATTTGCAACGAGTCACACACAATGTCATTACAAAGTTCACGCACACACACAGCAAGGACACAAACACATAGCGTACACACATACACACAAACGTAGCGCAGACATACATAGACACACATAGCTCAGACACGAAGACACACACACACACAGCTCAGACATGAAGACACACACACAGAGAGAGAGAGAGCGAGAGAGAGAGCGCGCGCGTTAAGCTTTGCACTCGTTTTGCACGCATATGTGACATGATACTGGTAATATCCCCTGCTGTATGAATATCTGTTATGTTAATGTACAAAATAAACCTGAGTTAACGTCCACAAACCGGGATTGAAGCGTCTTCTTTAATTATTGTTCTGACACGCGGCTGTGCTGATTAAGTGAATCTGAAGTGAATCGCTGTACTTTATTACACACATGCACTGTTTTAAAACATTTTAAACTTGTGAAACGCACTCTTGATCACGTTTGATGATGATTGATGACTCTAGCGAGCTGAACACACCTTTTATTTCGGGCTGCTTTGCGCTCGTCCTCTCTTGATTATATGATTCTACACGTGACTACCAGACATGTTAATGTGCACAGCTGTCAATCAATATTGGTGGGCGGGGGGACCGCACTCCTACGCAAAGTTGCGGTCGATCTGAAAACCGCTCCAATTGGTCCACCGTTTTTATGTTGTTAAATTTGAAAAAAAAAAGGACTGGGTGTGTTTATTTCACCCCAATATGACAGTTTATACACTATACTTACACACATTTCTGTCCAAACAGCTTGAAAAGTAGATTTTTCACCATAGGTGCCCTTTAATCACTATATCCAGCAGCCGGATATATATATATATATATTTATATATATATATATATATATATATTTTGTTTTATTTGGTTCCATTTATTTGTAAAATAACAAAAATAAAACCACATATCCACCAGAAAAAAGGAACAACAACTTAGTGACAATAGGACAGACCTTTTTTTATTTTTAAGAAAATGATTTTTATGTACACATTGTTTGATTTTATGAAAAGTGTAAAATACTATCCATGATGCAACAAATTTTCAGTTTTACATAAGTATCACTGACTGGGGGTCTCGTTACAGTCTACAGTGGAGCTACAGTTTAAGATCAGAAATGCACATCATAATAATAATATAATAACTTTAATATTAATAATATTATGATAATTAATGATTATGATGCACCCATCTCCAAAGAGGATTTGTAACCATTTACTAATTTGTACAGCCAATTCTGCTGTAGTGTCAAGTCAAGTAAGAAAGACAAATGACTCAAACCAGATAGAGGACTCGAGAGATGAACGGATCAATTCTCTTTCCAGCTCTAAAGGCATATGATTCTCCCGTGATGAACGAATGACTCAAACCCGATAGAGGACTCGAGAGATGAACGGATTAATTCTCTTTCCGGCTCTAAACGCATATGATTGGCTTGTACGGAACGAATGACTCAAACCCGATAAAGTACTCGAGAGGTGAATGGATCAAATCCCTTTCCGGCTCTAAACGCAAATGATTGGCTTTTGCCTTTCCGGGATGCACGACTCAAAAGACTTAAAAAATGAACGATACTACCGTAACAAATGTGCGCACGTACGGATGAACGAATCACTCCCTGTGAGGACTCGTAGTTCCCGAGTCATATTGAAGATTCGTTCAAAATGAACGAATCATTCAAGAACGACCCATCACTAGCGCAAAGCGTTTGCAGAGCGCTCAGAGTGGAGGGAGGAGCATGTTTTAACTCCACTCCAGGCTTTAATCACAGGAATGAGTGTTTAAAATAAATGCTTATGTGAGATTTATTATTGAATAAATAAAACAAGTTCAACTCTGCTCTGCTTGAGGATATGTGTGTTGAACATTTATAATATATTTTAATAAAAACAAACGTACATATTTACAGATATAAAACATTGAATGAGGTCAAACAGAAATCTATCACAGCGACGATTATCTTTCGCCAAAATAATAAAAATAAGGAGCTGACAGACCTGCGCTACATGGCTAAGCTAGCTAGCTAACATCAGCATGTCTAAGACACTAGATTTTTACTAAATGGCAAAACAAATAACCTCCTACATTTTCCAGTCATTGAAAGTAAGACTTCCCTCTGTCAAAGCCAACCGATGGAAAAGCTTTGCGCATACATATTCTGACCAATCTGATGCAATTTGCTCTTCTTCTTTTTTTTTGGAGATTCATGGCTGTTGGTCGCATTATACTGCCACCATGTGGATGTAAGACATGTTCACTTAACATAAATGGTTTGTGGTTAGACAACACATTTGGATTTTGTAGGTTAAGACATATTTACGTGGACCTTAATAGAAAAAACATTTCAAGTCAACAAAGACAATTATTTTATATAAACCAAATATAAATATATTATGTAAAGTGCACAACCTTTCTTGTTGGAGTGTAGATAGTAAGGAATGATTCATGTTTGGATGATTTTACTTAATTTATATACAGTTTTTGAGTATCTCTGAAACAACAATGTTGAAAGTTATAGTAAATACCTGCTATTGACATAAAACACACTGCCCCTTTTTTCCCTTTTATTTTAAATAAATGTAAACAAAGATTAAATGCAATTAATCTAACCTAACACTAACACTTAACCACTAAAATGACACTAAACACAATTAAGTAATTCAGCCCTTCACTCCACAACAAAACCTTTGTAATCCACTGAAAAAAAAAATATATATATATATTCTGCAGTAAAACAAATATTGAGATTTAAGCTCCAAAATCTTTAAATTGTGTTTGTGAGACAAGAAATGACAAATAAATGGAATTGGCATTGTTCGCCAACAAATTTATTACTATTGGTCATTTCCACACAGGTTAACCTGTTAATGTCAAATGAGCAGTTTGAACTAAATACACACTATGTTTTCTGCTTTCCACAGTTTTCTGTTGATTCTCATATAAATATCTGGTGTAGTAGATTCGAACCTGACACTAGCACACATGTAAAGGTCAAAACTCAAAATTGATTACTGATTTAAAAAGTTGCTTCACTAAATGTGCCAATGTTAAAATGACATTCATATCACATCATATAATTGAGCAAAATAAAGATTTGCAAAGCAGTAAAGCAAAGTTTTGACCCCAAAACCAAAAAGGTCCCCTCTTAGATAGTATGGAAAGACACACGTTTGGATGATTTTATATTTACTAAAATTTCATATTTTAAATAACACTGAAACCGTCTCATGTTATCATGTTACGTATGTAACCATAGTTCCCCGAGAGGGAACGAGACACTGCGTCTAACCAGAACGCTAGGGGAACACCGCGTCTTGAAGCACATGTGAAATCAATCTAATGTAATTAAGCGGTGTCGTCAGACCAGAGAGTATAAAAGCCTGCATTCAGTGTTAACTTCAAATTTGCTTGAACGAAGTAACAGGTAGAAGAGAGTATGGCGGAAGACGCAGTGTCTCGTTCCCTCTCGGTGAACTATGGTTACATACGTAACCTGAGACATTTCCCTTTTAGGGAACTTCAACACTGCGTCTAACCAGAACGCTAGGGGAACGCAATACCCACTAGGCCAGATTCACTGCTGACTGTGAACGTACACTACGCAGTGAGAACAGAGGACCCTGGTGAGGGGTCTACATCGAGTTGATAATGACGCACAAATGTATGTGGCGTCGACCATCCTGCCGCCAAACAAATGTCAGAAAGGGCAGAGCCCGAAATAGAAGCTTTGGAGGCCCCTACAGCCCTTGTGAAGTGGGCCTTAAATTTAGGTGCGGGACGTCCAGCAGCCTGATAGGTAACTGAGATAGTCTCAACTATCCAATTACTTATTGTTTGCTTGTTCGCCGGTCTCCCCCTCTTTGAGGGTCCGAAGCAGACCAGTAACTGCTCACTCTTTCTCCAGTTGATAACCCGGTTAACATATGTATCCAGAGCCCTAACTGGGCAGAGTAAATTCAATTTCTCTTGGTCCGACGACTGAAATGGGGGCGGATTAAAGGCCTGCAGCACAGCAGGTCTCGCCACATGAGTGGGCACCTTCGGCACATACCCAGGTCTGGGATAAAGAAAGGCTTTAGACATGCCCGGAGCAAACTCCAGAAATGAAGGTGCAACTGACAGAGCCTGGAGGTCACCAACCCTTTTTAGAGAAGAAATAGCTAATAAAAAAGCTGCTTTTTTTCAGAAACTTATCTGAAGCCTCCTGCAGTGGCTCAAATGGGGGAACAGAGATGCCCTCGAGCACCAATGTTAAATCCCATGTCGGTACTCTGTGTGTGCTGATAGGCCTTAGCCTTATGGCTCCACATAGGAAGCGACGAATTAGCGGATCCTGCCCTAGTGACTCATCATCTAGGGGGGAACGGTAGGCCGCTATAGCTGAAACATACACTCTCAGAGTGGATGCAGCTAACCCAGCAGACAGGCGATCTTGGAGAAATTCCAGCACTGAGGCTACCTGACAGCTGACTGGGTTTAACTGGTGTTCTCTACACCAAGCTGAAAAGAGAGCCCATTTATCTTCACTTATCTTTCACTTATTTTAAATAATAAACTAATAAAAGCTGCTGCTTTATTAAGCTTTTTAAATGCATGTAGTAAATGTCCTACAGTATTTAACATTTGTGAAGTAATAATGGAAAAATTCAGACATTAATTTACTCTGCTGTAATCATTAGATGTCCTACATGAGTAAAGTTTGAAGACTAAAGAGGAATTTAAATGTTTTAGGTAGGCAAGTGCACATCACAGCTACTGGCTGATCCTGCAGAGCAGAGGATTATGGGTAAATCTCTCCCCAGTCTCTCAGTTTTCAGCACAGTTTCACTGATGATCCAGAACTAGCACTAAACCCAGGATAGAGCGGCTCAGTGAATGTGGTCTGGACTGAGTGGATGCGGCTCATTGTGTCTCTATAGATGTTGTAGAAGATCAGAGTTCCTGCACTGTGATCCACAAAAACTCCTATTCTACTGCTGAGCGGCTTTACTGGGAGACGAGTCTGTCTGTTATTGTGTCTGAATGAAAAACAGGATGAAGAGCAGAACAAACCCCAGGACTGATCATTGTATCCAAACACACACTCATCACTTCGTCCCTTCCTGCTGATGCTCTTATATGACACTGATATAAACACACCTTTAACCCCATTGCAGTCAATCTCCCAGTAACAGCGTCCACACACATTCTCTCTGCACAACACCTGAGGCCAAAAATCAAATCTGTCTGGATGATCAGGATACGACTGTTTCTCTAACAAATTTGTCACCTCTCTGTTCTCCTCAGACAGAATGAGTTCAGTGTTTGCTGTGTTTGGATCCAGTGTGAAAAAACAGGCATCTAAAAACAAGAAGAGGCAGACACACTCTGTCAGTTTAAAACTACATAAAAGACACATCTCTTTACATTAGCATAAACACAAAACACAAATGAATAATTTTTGAAATACAAATCTTCTAAAGGATTGTTAGCCTGGAATAATTTGGGCAACCAGGCAATCTGAAAACACTTTCCAAAAAACCATAATTTGGATGACATCTATGCTTGAGTTTGTCTCTTTCTTCCTATTCCAAGGTCTCCATAATCCTGGACCGGGGCGTATCCTGCTGTGGTGGTCATGGAGAAGTGAAGAGCATGACTGATTCCTGAAAGACCTCAGTGACAGAGTCTCCGCATTGATCCCGTGGGCTCACCTGAACACCTGGCCTCCACACACTCAGCTTCTCCACGATGGACGTCCAGCCCCCAGCACCTAGACTGCAGCTCTGCATGAGAAGTTTGGCCAGAGGTCATGCCAACTGAGCCTGCTTTCTCTTAAGGTTTTTTCCCTTTACTTTCATCAACTGGTGAAGTTTGTTTCTTGCCACTGTCACCACTGGCTTGCTTGGTTTGAGACTAGTGGAGCTGCGCATCGATGGATTTGCTCTTCAGTGTTTGGACTTTCAGCAGTGATGTTTATATTACACTGATCTGATCTTCATCTGTAAAAACTGGACTGAAGCAGTTTCTATTTACTAGAACTTCCATGTTAAGATGCTTTGACACAATCTACATTGTTAAAGCGCTATAGAAATAAAGATAAATTTAATTGAATTTTTTACATTTTGAGGTAAAAATGATGACATTCTAAGAAAGTTTTAGCTTAATAGCCTAGATCTATATGCCTACGTGCATTTCCTGATAAACTGGCAGGGTCCCAAATTGGATTAACACCTATGCATCTGAAATTAGTACTATTATGTTGATGAGATTAGGGCTGGAGAAATGCCATTTACCTGGCTGACTTCTGTACTTCATCTGTATGCTTTGTTTAGATTAATCTCCACCTCTTTGTATCACTGCTCCTAAAATGTATTTAAATTGAGTGCAAAGCTGCACTAGATTACATTTTCTATAATTAACACAACAACAGAGTTCTCATTAAAGGATTCTGCTTTGAAGAGACCTGAAAAGTGTCCAGGTCTATCTCTTCTTTAATTCACAAAAGCAGTGTGTGTGCATGCGTGTGTGCGCATGTGTCCTTCGCTGTGTCTGTGTTAGAGAAAGTGTGCGTGTAGACGTACATTTGTGCAGTCCTGCTGTAATCCTGTTCTCTCCTCCATGATCCAGACTGTAAACACACACATATGCACATTCAGTCAGTAAACCAATGCTAAACAAACTTTTTCAGCAGGTCAAATCAGAAAAACTCAGGACAGTATGAAAAACACAAATAAAAAAAGAAAGTAGTGATTTCCAAATTGACTTTGACTTGTATTTCATTGCAGACAATATGAACACAACATATTACATGTTTTGTCTGGTCAACTTCATTTCATTTGTAAATATACATCCTTCCCTGTCCAGTTTCACTTTAACTTATAAACAATTCATTCATGCCGTTGTGACAAACTGAGGTATTAGATGCAAATAAGAAGGAAGGACTGCTGAGAGTGTTATGGAATTTACTAACGTACGCTGATGGAAAGAAAAAAAATTCCGCATTTCACGATGTCCTACATGACGATAATAGTTTGATTGCGGTGTTTACTTCAATAATGCCATTAATATATGCATACTCCACATCTTAATTGCATTTCTGTTTAGTTCAGTTAACCCTCACAGAAAACTGAATTTCAGAAAATACTTTGTTGTGGGTTTTTAAAGCCATTCAGTGTAAAAGCACAAGGGCAGAGATGCTCCACATACTTGAGTTTGTCCAGTGTGTAGTTTGGATCCTCCAGTTGTTCAGAGAGCAGCTTGAATCCTGAATCTCCTGGATGATTGTAGCTCAGATCCAGCTCTCTCAGGTGTGAGGGGTTTGAAGTCAGAGCTGAAGACAGAAAACCACAGCCTTCCTCTGTCACCATACAGCCAGACAATCTACAAACACAGCAATAGTCCACATCACACAGTTGGACAATCACACATCTCTTTGTGTTGTGAAGATGTTGACGGCTGTTTCTGCTCATGTGAACAGCAGTGATGAACACTCACATCCTGATTAGCTCTCCTTATTGATCAACCACTGAGATTAGTAAACACACTTACACACTCAACAATGACTTAAAATCATCTTTTTAACTGTACAGAGCAAAGACATCGTTCATAAAGCATCACATGAAAGTGTAAAGGCATTTTAGTTTGACCATGCTCACACATTAAAATGTTTGTGCTTTTGTAAAATAAAAAACATAAAGGGAGTTATCTTTGCCGTCTCAGTCTTCATGAACAACTTTCTGAAACACCTGAAAAAAATACACATTCTCAGTAATACTTGTCTAACAGACACAGGGAATATTTCTGCAGAAAGTTCGAAAGCATTTTAAACCAACTACTTTAAATGGATAACAAAAGATCTCTCTTTATGTAATTGAAACCAAGGCAAAGGACATATTTTCCATCTGTGCATTTCCATCTCATTAGCTGTACTGGGATCATGCAGTGTGTGCTGTTGTAATCATCACGAGAACATTTAAACACCACTATCACTCCTAATAAACAAAGCATCAAGTGTCTTCAATTTCTTCTACTTTTCATGCTTCCTGAAAGAGGATCTGCTGTGAGGAATAAGCAACATTTTACATCATAAGGTAATATTAAATGAATGCATAAAGTTTATATGAAAATGACCAGATTTTCATGATTTGAATTGTATTATCTTGTGAACTATGAGAACTAAAACAAACAAACCTATTGTCAGTGTTTCCACGGCTATTAAATCAGGGGGCTGTCAAATTATTTAATCTAATACCAGATCACAACAAAAGTAATTTAAGCTTTACATCCCACAGAACAGGTCTATACTTTATTTTATTAAACAAACAAAATAGCCTTAGCCATTCACTTAGCCATTAGCAACTAGCCCATGTATGTGGTATCAAAAGCTAGCCATCGGACAGATGCTACATATGGATATATATAATCTGATTCTTTATTATTTTAGGCTACTTGATACATCAGACTTTTAATGGCTCATCTGACTTATAAAGACAATGCAGAACATAAAACAGCTCAGTTTTATTACATGGTAATTTGTTGAGCAAATTAATATAAGACTAGTACAGACTACTAGAATGCAAATTAATATAAGTTATTACTGTACATCTCAGAATAATCTGTCTTAGGTAGATACAGTATCATTGAAATACTTGCTCCCTAATTTTAGGCTGGGGAAAACAGTGCATCATGTATGATATGTTTATCATGTATGATAAATATTCTCTAGCATGAGTCTTCTATTGCTATTGTTGAAAATATTGTGTAATTATCATATACAGTCTTACATTAGTCTATGGGATTGTTTATATCTGTTTACTGTGTTTTTTCTTCCGGTTACATAGCTATCCAATCTTGAAAAGGACAGGTACTGTATAAATGACCTCTGAAATGCATTCGAGATGGATAGAAATCTGAACCACTTCATGAGGTGGCATGGGACGCATTAAAGACACGAAATTGATAAAACTGCAGTGATTGCAGCTTGTCCAGAACCCAACACTAAAACGTAGGTAAGACAGTTCTGGGAAAGGTGGGATATTACAGGTGCTTTGAGCCTAATTATTTAGCATTTAACAGCTAGCTGACTGATCTCATTAAAAATCAAGACCCAGATACCGTCTAATGGTGAGAGAGGTACAAACAGGCTTTCACCCTACTTAAAGCTGCACTCTGCAGGGGCTGCTATTGAACGCTTTTATATTTGCTCTTCAAATAAAATATGCCAATTTTGTTTTTCTGTAAATAATACTATTGATTAAATAAAATGTGATGTATCTGACACTTTAGTCAATGTCAACTAGTTAAATTGGCATATAGTACAGAATTTGAATATTGGAATCATGTTTAGCAAAGAAACATTTATGAAGCCGAATGTAAATGTAGTGTCCTAAAGGGTTAAGATATAAATACGTTATATTTACTCTCTTTGCTTATCTCATGTTCCCTTTATATAAAGTATAGCGATCCATGTTTTTTAAGGTCAAACATGTAATGAAGAATTAAGATGTGTATAATAGAGTACATTTTGACTGCAAAACAACATAAGAAATGGCAAAAATACTCTTACAAATACTGATGTGTGTTTTTGAAAAGACACCATAACATTCATAAAACCATCCTATTTTTAATAAAATCACATTCCTGCAAATATTTTGTTTCTTCTTCTGCCAGTTCACTGAAAGGGTCTTCCACAATTGATAACAAAATATGTCTTGTTGTTGTTGAGTGGAAAAGCATTTACCTCAGTGTCTCCAGTTTACAGTCTGGACTCTTCAGTCCATCAGAAAGAAGCTTTACTCCTGAATCCTGCAGGTCATTGTTACTCAGGTCCAGCTCTCTCAGGACACAGTTTGAGGATTGTAGAGTTGAAGACAAACTCTCACAAGAGCGAGCAGTCAGATTACAGCACTGTAGCCTGTGTAGAGGCAAGACAAGTTTATTTATATACAGGTTATAAAAGAATGAAAAAGAAAAGAAAGACACAATAGTGCAATCTGTCGGACGTAGCACAGTGCTCATTCAGTAAAGGCACAGCTAAACAGATGTGTTTTCAGTCTTGATTTGAATGTACCTAATATTGGAGCACATCTGATCATTTCTGAAAGCTGATTCCAGCAGCGAGGGGCGTAGTGGCTGAAAGCCGATTCACCCTGCTTTGACTGAACTCTTGGAATTTTTAGTTTATATGATTCTAATTATCTGAGTTATCTATTAGGTTTGTATTCAGTGAGCATATCTGTAATGTATTGAGGTCCTAGGCCATTTAGGGATTTATAGACCAATCATAATACTTTAAAATCTATTCTGAACGTAACTGGGAGCCAGTGTAAAGACCTGAGGACAGGTGTGATGTACTCTGATTTCCTGGTTCTGGTCAGAATTCTGGCCGCAGCATTCTGGATGAGCTTTTGAGTCTTTTTGGGAAGGCCAGTGAGGAGCCTGTTACAGTAATCCACCCTGCTGCTGATAAAAGCATGAACAAGTTTCTTTAAGTCTTCACTGGAAACAAAGCATCTAATTCTTGCAATGTTTTGAGATGATAGTATGCTGATTTACTAACTGCTTTGACATGACTATTGAAAGTCATATCTGACTCCAGAGTCACACCAAGATTCTTGACCTTATTTTTTGTTGCTTGATCTTTAGAGCCAAGGTACGCATTCACCTTGAGAACCTCATCTCTGTTCCCAAATGCAATCACTTCAGTTTTCTCTTTGTTTAACTGAAGAAAGTTTTGGCACATCCAACTGTTCATTTCATCAATGCACTGGCAGAGGGTGTCAATAGGGCTATAGTTATTAGGCAGTAAAGCTAAGTAGATTCTGAGTGTCATCCGCATAGCTGTGGTAGAGGACATAAACAATATTTATCTGGTGGACTTTAGAATTTTGGAGCACATATGACTGTAGTGCCTCTTGTTCTTCTTCAAATTATTAATGCTGCTTTGAATCTTCTGCAACCAACCCTGTCAAGATTTTTCCCTTGATATGTGTTATCTGATATGTTATGGGTTATACAAACAGTTTTTAAACTCTTTTGTTGCAAAAATTATCACTGTGAGATCACATATTGTACTTCCCTCAGTCAATCCATCTACCACTTTTATGTGCTCTGCTGTTTTAAGGAGTTTGAGCCTGTATCTCTTGCTTCTTTAAGAGATAATATTGGCAAAATGAAACCATCTACTTGGCATACCGAAGTTGTCTCTCCACATTTTTAAAAAAGTGTTTTTGAACCAACTGGATCTTCAGTTCAGACAATAAATAGCAGTCTCACTACTGGTGTTGTACCACACAGTTTTAAACATGCAGTAGTTAAACCATTTATCAAAAAGGCAAATTTGGACAGTTCAGTTATTGCCAATTTTTGACCCATATCAAAACTCCCATTCTTTTCCAAAGTTTTAGAGAAGTTTGTATTTATACAACTGCAATCTTTTATTAGACCTACATGGGGTCTTTTCACCTTAGTCCCATTATTAATCAGGGGTCACCACAGAGGAATGAACCACAAACTTATCCAGCATATGTTTTACACAGCGGACACCCTTCCAGCTGCAACCCAGTACTGGGAAACACCCATACACTCTCGCATTCACACACAGACTCATACACTAAGGCCAATTACTTTATTCAATTCACTTATATCGCATGTCTTGGGACAATGGGGGAACCAGAGCACCTTGAAGAAACCCACGCCAATATGGGGAGAACATGCAAACGGCCCCTCATTTCTCACCCTTGTCCATCTTTGCAATGCCGCCCTCATGGACTCAATTGTTTTGTGTTTTCTATAGAGAAGCATCTAGAATCTGCTCCAGGAACCGTGGGATATCTGTGATCATTACACTCTTACCAGAAATATACAAAGGAAACAATATAACAGATGTGAGCATGATTGTGTCCTAAATCTAATGATTTTCAAATAGCACTGTATTGTTCAGGAGGAAAAACAAATGAAACATTTCTTACATGAAAGAAGGACTTTGACTTACAGAGCTCTTTTGGAGGTTTTTATGACTGCTGATAGTCTGATGAGACATTCGTCCGATTTCTTGAATTTCTGAAGCTCAAACTCCTCCAGCTCCTCCTCTGAGGTCAACAACACAAAGACCAGAGCAGACCACTGGGCAGGTGAAAGGTCAGCAGATGACAGACTTCCACTACTGAGGTGAGACTGAATCTCTTTCAGCAGAGTTTGATCATTCAGTTCATTCAGACAGTAGAACAGATTGATGGTTCTCTCTGGAGACGGATTCGCTTCAAGTTTCTGCTTGATGTATGAAATTATTTCCTCTTTGCTCTGCTCTCTGTCATCCTGCTGCATCAACAGACCTCGTAAGAGTTGTCGATTGGACTGGAGTGACAGACCGAGAAGGAAGCGAAGGTAAAGGTCCAGATGTCCATTGTCACTTTCCAGAGCCTTGTCCACTGCAGTCTTCAGGAAATTAATCATGCCTTTATTTTTGCTTTTCTGTTTAAAAAAAGATACATGATTCTTGTTGATGTCTAGAAACAGATGTTGATAAAGGGCTGCAATGAACTCTTGAAGGCTTAAGTGAAGAAAGCAGTACATAGTACCAAAAATGATTCCCGTCTCCTTCTTAAAGATCTGGGTACACATGCCTGAGTACACCGATGCCTTATAGACGTCAATGCCACAGTCTTTCAGATCGCTCTCATAGAAGATCACATTGTTTCTTTCCAGCTGCTGGAAGGCCAGTTTTCCTAGTGAAAGGATGAGATTTTGATCCCAGGAAACATCTGCTGTGTTTTCTCCATCATACTTTTCTCTGCTCTGCTGGATCTGAAAGCGGAGAAAGTGTGTGTACATCTGTGTCAGAGTCTTGGGAGATTCCTGCAGTGTATCAGCATAAGCCCTGTGTTTCAGTTCAATATTTCTGTTCTCCTTCAAAATGTTCTGGAGAACAGTGGCTGAAATCCAGCAGAAGACTGGGATGTGGCACATAATAAAGAGACTCTTTGACTGTTTAATGTGATCAATGATTTCTCTGGCCTGATTCTGATCTGCGAGTCTCTTTCTGAAGTACTCCTCCTTTTGGGCATCATTGAATCCTCGTATCTCTGTCAGCCGGTCGATACAGTCAGCAGGAATCTTACTGGCAGCTGCTGGTCTGCTGGTGATCCAGATGGGAGCAGAAGGAAGCAGATTTCCCTTGATGAGGTTCGTCAGGAGAACATCCAGAGAGACTTCTGATGATACATCACCACATGTCTCATTACCAGCAAACTTCAGAGGAAGACGGCATTCATCCAATCCATCAAGGATGAACAGGACTTTAAATCGTGTGCTTCTTGTAAGGTTCAGTGCTTCAGTCTCTGGGAAAAACTGAGTTATGAGGTCTCTCAAACTTAGTTTTTTCTTGTTCTGCAAGTTCATCTCTCTGAATGGAAGAGGAAATATGAAGCTGATGTCTTGATTTTCTTTTCCTTCGGCCCAATCCAGAACAAACTTTTGAACAGAGACTGATTTCCCGATGCCAGCAACTCCTTTTGTCAGGACAGTTCTGATCGGCTTGTCTTGTTCAGGTGCTTCAAACAAATGTTTGCATTCGACCTGTATCTCTGGTGATTGGTGACGTCTAGAAGAAGTTTCAATCTGTCTTATCTCATGTTCAGTGTTGAACTGTTCTCTCGTACCCTGAGTGATATAGAGATCTGTGTAGATGTTATTCAGAAGTGTGGAGTCTCTTTGCTGAGCAATTCCTTCAAACGTACTTTGATATTTCTTCTTCAGGCTACATTTAAGCTGATTGATTAAGAACAACTCACCTAAACACAGGAGCAAACAAACAGCTAGTTTTAGTCTTCATATTTAAAACTGTATTTGTGAAGTTTATTCATGAACTAATTTCAAGAGAATCACATGCTTATGATTTACCATGGCTGGTCTCGCATTAATTAATCATGATCTTCCAATCATATGATTCCCCATTTACTATAAGTAACACAGTTTCAGTCCACAGTTATTTTCGTATGAAAGATTGCTCTGCCTCAGATGGTGCTTTAGCAAACTTAATACAAGCTTCACTTCAAACGAACATCAACTTCCATCTTCATATCCTTCATCATCATCATCTGCTTCACAACTATTATCTCCTTCAACTACACATCGGCATCTTCTGCAAATCGAAGACACCATGAACAATGAAAATAACAACCTGCAAGGAAACAACCAAAAAAACCACAGCCCGCAAGATAACCACCATCTCCTCGACTCTCCCTCCACAGTTCAACTTCTCTCTGCACCGCCAGTCTCCCAACCCAAGCTCGAGGCCGCTGTGAGAGGCCGGCGTATTACTCGCTCCACTGCTAACAGACTTCTCCGTAACATATCACTAGCTCAATCTACTTTCAGACATCAAAAGTCTTCACCCACCTCATCTTACGTCTCCGCCACCTCCTCTTTTAATCCGCCAAAGAGAATCATTGTTATGGAAATCAGGAAAATGCTCGCCAACCTCGGAATCCACGCACCCAGCTTTCTCAACAAACCGGAACTCCTCAAACTTTACAAAAACGCAACATCAGACTCCCATCCTTCCACAAGCCCTCCTGCAAGACCAATCGCTCAGAGAAATACTCCATGTTTCACTCCATATCCACAAACCTCCTGCTCGCTACAAGGAAAGATGAAATCAAAACAAAAACACACGGCCATCTACTCCCTCCGCAACACCAGGAAACCAGGCCTCCTCCAATGACGTCACGCACTCTCCCACAACAAGACTCCATTCAGGACAACTCTGCCTCTCACCCTCTCCCTCAAACCTCCTTCAAATGTGCCATAAGAGCGACCCAGTGGAACCAGTGTCCCTACTGGGGGGCTTTGGACACTGAGCTCCACAACCAGTATTTTTAGGATGCTGCAATCTAACCTGCGTGGTCTGCCGCTCCAGTCTGCACTCTTGTCTTCTGATCACAACCCCCCCCCCACCCCCACCTCGATTCAGCTCAACTTTCTATTAAATCCAGCAGCTACGTTCCTCGTCCCCCAGTTACAACATTCCTTCCCTTCTCTCCGCTTCTCTAAAACCCCCCTTCCTAGCCGCGACATCTGCCAGAATTTCAATCTCAGTAGATGTCAAAGAATGCCCTGCAGATACCGTCACCTGTGTTCCTCCTGTGATTACCTATATATTCCTAACCTTGCTCTAGAATTAAGTTTTCACCTTAATACTAACTTCTCTGATTTTCTCATTTTAGGTCTAACCCACGGATTCCACCCAGGCGTTTTAGCTCTCCCTTCACTTAATCTCTTTTGTCCAAATCTGCAGTCTGCTACCACTGAAACCGAAACTGTCGATTATCTTATTAAAAAAGAAATCGACAATAACTTCATGATCAGACAATTCATAGCCCCTCCCTTCAATGTCTCATGCATTAGCCCCATAGGTGTCGCTACTCGAAATTTTTCTGGCAAAAACGCCTTATAGTTAACCTTTCGTCCCCGCAAAATTCCTCTTTTCTAGCATTAACAGCACTATCCCATTGGACAAATATTCGCTTAACTACCACGACATTAGTCAAGCTATCTCTCTCCGTCATCTCTGTTTCCTCTGCTTTTAAAATCATGCCAATCCACCCAGATTTCTGGCACCTTTTTGGCATACATTGGCGTAACCAATTCTATTTTGCAGTTCAATTACCTTTCAGATGCAAAAGCAGCCCAAAAATATTCAATATATGCTTTATGCTGGAATCTGTCTAATTACGGAATCCCACTCCTCATTCACCTTCTAGACGATTTTCTAATAATTTCTCCCCATCATCATCTCTGGCCAAACACCTATCTTTCACCCAACAGGTTTTCGCTGATCTTGGAATTCCTCTTGCAGACATCTAAATTTTGCCATGCACATCATTCCACAAGGCCGCCCATTCATTACCCACCTCCTTCAAATATCCAACACAGTTCACGGTTTAGAAGAAATAATTCTCCTTTCTAATCCCAGTCGCAATAAACTCAGTTTATGGATCTTATTCCTCAAGCAATGGAACGGCTGTTCCTTTTTCGACAACAACTTGATAGCATCCCCCATAGAAATTAACATATACACAGATGCCGCCCCCTTAAGTCAGTTATGGAGGTTTCTATAAAGGACATTGGTTTGCCTCAAGATGGCCACCCCAATTGATTTCCATTCCAAAAAAAACATTGTTCTTTAGCCTTCATTGAACTCTACCAAATAGTCGCTGCTGCTACCCTGTGGGGGGATGAATGGTCCACATACAGCATTCTCATTCATTGCAATAACGAAGCTACTGGGCACTGCATTAATAAAGGACGTTCCCACTCCCCCATCACTTATGCCATTCCTAAGACGCCTCATCTGGATATCTGCTGAAAAACAATTTATTATGACTGCTGAACATGTACCTGGTTGAAAAAATCAAATTGCTGACTCTCTTTCTCATTTTTATTTCCAGAAATTCTGGCTACTGGCCCCGGAGGCGAATCCCGATCCAACGCCTGTCTCTCCCTGTTTAGAAATTATATTGACATTAACCACCCCCTTTATAAACTCCATCAAACTTCTTTATCTCTTATCTTACAAGCAGTAGCTACCAGAACCCTCAATTCATACCTCAAAGCATGAAATACATTCGAACAATTTCACACCCTCCATCAACTACATTTCCCTGATTTTTCCCTTATCTCATCACTTCCTTTATATCCCACCTTCACACTGCAAAAGACATACAAGCTAGCTCAATTAAGAGCTATCTCAGTGGGATCCAATTTTTTCAGAAATTAATTCACAGGTCCCCTTCTGATACTATCACGAATTAGCAAACCTCCCTCCTTATAAAAGGCATTCAAAAAACCCACCTTGCCACCCCTGATTCTAGCAAACCCATCACTCTCAAAATTCTTTCCTCATGCATCCACATTCTGCGCAAAGGTTACATTTCTTCCCACACAGCCCACACCTTAGATGCTATGTTCACCCTAGCCTTCTTTGGCTTCCTCAGATGCTCTGAATGAACAGTTACATCCAATTTTAAGCCTTTACTCCACCCCACTATCTCATATCCAACTTTGCAAGATAAGGAAACAATTTCTTTCCTTATCAAACGAAGCAAAACAGATCAATTCCCTAAAAGGACACTTATCTACATTTTCAACATGCCTTCCCCCACCCGCCCTTTTCAATCCCTCCTAGCTTACCTAAATCTAAGAAGATCCCAAGAGGCTAACCCACTAGCCCCTCTTTTTACTGACGATGCTAACCGTCCAGTATCTCGGGTCTGGTTTCAAAAACACAATAAAGAAGTCCTCCGCCTCTCAGGCTTTCCCCAGAGCCTTTTTCTAGCCACTCATTTAGAATTGGCGCAGCCACCACAGCAGGCTCTAATGGGCTCTTCCAGCATCAGATCCAGACCCAACGAGCTCTAACCAACCACTCAGCCCCCCAAACCCCCCCACACCCGGCTCCAACTCCCGCAGGAGTCAAATAGAGCCTCAACTCTCACAAGAGTCTCATCCCAGCCACCTCCTGAACAAGAAGTTCATTGTCCTCTCCCTGACCTCCTCAAAATGATACAACAGCCCAAATCCCGCTAGAGACTGTGAATTGCAACTTCCGCAGGAGTCATCCGTAATTTTTTACATGTGTTAATGTTTGCATGTATTTGTATGCATTTTTTTGTGTGTGTATATAAATTTATGTTAGTACTTGTTCCCCCCTTCCAGCTTTTCTCAACCTTTCCTTCTTCCAGCATCGAGCACTTTCACTGCTTTGCTCACCTTACTTTCCAGCCCCAAATTCCTCACCTTTCTTCATATATATATATGTGTGTGTGTGTGTGTATATATATATGTATATATGTGTGTGTATTTATAACGTTTATAACCTCTCTTTTCCCTTATCTCATATCCAGCAGCCGGATATAGCTACAGTCTGTTTGCCGATATGCAGCTGCTGTTCCGAGTGATTATTTCACTGCATTTTGGGGAGTTTGAGATCTACCTAAGCTCAAGCTCCCCTCTCCCTCTACGAATGTGAGGGAGCCCTGGGAGCCCTGAGCTCAGGGCTCTCTCCCGGGACAGCATGCCAAACAAGCTTATATTATATCATCAGCTAAGTGTAAACTCTTGAAGTGAAGTTTATTCATAAACTAATTTCGAGAGGATCACGTGCTTATGATTTACTATGGCTGGTCTCGCATTAACTAATCATGATCTCCCAATAACATGATTCCCCATTTACTATAAATAACCATATTTTCAGTCAACAGTTATCTTCGTATGGAAGAAAACTCCCCTTTTCCTCCCCCTTCTCCTCCTTTTCACAGATCAGGTGGCACGGCAGCCCGATGGTTAGCACTGTTGCCCCACAGCAAGAACACAGCCAGCCCTGGTCCTCGCCAGGCTGGTGGGTGTTTCTGTGCGGAGTTTGTATATTCTCCCCATGTCCGCATGGGTTTCCCCCGGGTCCTCCGGTTTCCTCCTACCATCCTAAGATATACATAATTCGTAACAGATTAAGCAATTCAGGCACTTGTCTAACTCCCTTCCTCCTCAAGTGGTTCCTTAGTTACTGCAGCTAGGGAGTTTGAGATCTACCTAAGCTCAAGCTCCCCTCTCACTCTACGAACGGGAGGGAGCCCTGGGCTTGAGGAAAATGTCAGCATGCCAAACAAGCTTATATTAAATCATCAGCTAAGTGTGAACTCCTGATGTAAGTGACAGATGGCCATGAGTCTCTTACCCTCGAGAGTATCAGCAGCTTCATCTTGCTTCATCTCTCTCAAGAAGAAGAGTGTGAGATCAAGAGCTGCTTCAGTGATTGTGCATCTGTTCTTATTAAAGTCCTTTACTAAGTCTTGTCTGTTTTCTTCTTGTAAGATTTTCTTTAACTTTTCCAGTTCATTCTTCAGAAATTTGATCATTTTGCTCTCAAGACTCTATGATTGAAGAAAAGATAACAACAAGAATATTTAACCAGAAATTTAATTCACATACAGTTGTACATCTACAAAGTACAAATGTCTGAAATACATCTGAACAGGGACTTTAGCTGCCCATAGTCTAAGAAACATCTAAACAAAGACAGCTTGGCTAAAACAAGGCGTTTTTAGTTGGGTGTAGGGCCAACCAAAGCAGTTTACAAGACCCAGTTCTCAAATGTCAAATATTCTTTATGTGTTTCATGAAGTTATTGCAGTGACTTTTATGAATAAAAATGAGTTTTTCCCACCTGGAAGATCCAGAGGAGATCTTCTGTGAAACTATTGTGTCTCCTGTGAGTCTCGTCTCCTGAATCTGGTAACTCATATTCAACACTGTTAAGAAATCAAAATACTTTAATAATACATTTTAAGGCAAACACACACACACACACACACATGTATATATATATATATATATATATATATATATATATATATATATATATATATATATATATATATATATGTGTGTGTGTGTGTGTGTTATTTAGATTCATTCATTGATTTTCTTTTCAGCTTAGTCCCTTTATTAATCCAGGGTCACCACAGCTGAATGAACCGCCAACTTATCCAGCACATTCCACACAGCAGATGCCCTTCCAGCTGCAACCCATCTCTGGGAAACATCCATACACACTCATACACTACGGACAATTTTAGCCTACCCAATTCAACTGTACTACATGTCTTTGGACTGTGGGGGAAACTTAAACGCAGGGAGAACATGCAAACTCCCATGCAAACCCCAACTGACCCAGCCAAGGCTCAAACGAGCAACCTTCTTGCTGTGAGGCAACAGCACTAACTACTGCGCCACTGCAGTAGATCCACTAGATTCATATTTTGAATTCATTGCCAGAATTTTAATCATTAAAAAGCCACAAAATCTTGGTTCACTTGTTATAATGGTTTTAATAATTTATAAAAGCTCTTTTAGTGTTGCGAATGAACCTTGGCTACAAGCATAATGGTACATGCATGAGATGGTTGTTTAATATATCTGTTCCAAACAAATAAAATGTAAATTTATAAACATATTTAACACAGTTTTTATGTTATACAAATGATAGAAATTCATACAGGTTTAAAATGACAAATGTGAGTAAATGATTGACATGGAAATATAAATTTATTATTTACTGAAAGACACTTTGAATAAGAAACTAAAACTGCCACTAGGTGTCTGTAAATGTGTCTGTAGAAGACTTGCGTTTTTGATTCATTCAAACAACTGATTTATTCAGGGATGACTCTCTTTACTGAATTGTTGGTTTACACAACACTGCCCACACATGACCAATAATGTAAAACACAAAATACCTTTTGCCAGATGATGATGTTTTCTCACTGAAGTTTATTGGATACTGTTTAGACAGGTCACTTTTCAGAAACACAGAGCTGGACGCACATGATCCTGATCTCACACTGAAGACACAAAAGACACCAGAGGAAAAAGTAATGTCAGCCTGCTGCAGTCTCGCTAATGAACACTACAGTATTTTTGTACTTTTTGTGGGTTTTTGTGTGATGGACTTCAGTCTTTGCACTTTTTTGTCTTCTTCTTGTTTTTCATTTATGATATAAACATTTATCAATAATCATTAGCAGTAGCTGTGATCAAATCTCACGTCAGAGGTCTCAATTATAAAACTGTGTAGAAATCTTGCTAAAAGCCAGAATTCATTTTAATTGATTTATTAATGATTATAGCTCGTTTGATGGTTTTTAAGCTTTTATTTATTTAGTTCAATAATCAAGTGAAATACATTCACTTAGAGTTTACTTACAGCTCTGTATATTCTCCCGTCAAAGTTTTTTAACTTTAAGTGGGAAGTGGCATACGCATGTTTATAAATGAAAGTTTCAGCTTGAGTATGAGAGTTTTTTCAGTTACCATGAAGATATGCTTTACTCTTTGGATGTCTAAAAAGTAATAACAAAGATAGCTCATGTTTTATTCTATTTTTGTCTAAAGTTAAAGAAGCAAAAATTTAGATTTTGGTGCGATTTATCCTTACATTAATATTACGTTATATGAAATAGATCTGGAAAAAGGTCTAATAATTGTTGTGGGGCAGTGGGGGGCCGCGGGCCTGGAGGTGGTTTATCCCCAGTCCCGCAGCCGGACCGACTAGATGGGTGTATGTGGAGGACTAAAAAGGCAAGACCTTCTAGCCTCCCATCCCTTTCTTCTCGGAAGGTGGGCTCACGCAGTCTTGAAGGGCACCTTTCTCTGCCCAATCTGCATGTGCCTCCGCCTCACCACCCTTGATGATGGAGCAGTCAGTCAAATCCCCAGATTGAGAGTGCCACTGCGGGCCCGCATGGTGCATCTTTCTGCTGGAGTCAGTCTCGTCTTCCGTCCAAAGCTTGTCGGTTTTCTGCCTCCCCGGAGCCAGAACCTACACAGCCCCGGGCCAGGCTGCTTCCACTCTGCACGCTAGGGTCCATGCGCGCGTGCTGGCCTAGCTGGACCAGGGTGATTCTGACCCAGGCTTGTTACAAGCCCACACTGCACCCAAACGAGCTCCATGGACCTCTAGTCCGCTGCGTGTGGCCTGGAATGGACGATGGCCACATTAGTGGTCCTGGAGTGCCACATAGGGCTCGGAGTCGACAAAATTCCCTTTCCTCCGGCCGCGCGTGTGCTGGCTCAATGGAAAAGAACCAGGGGGTCTATGGCCAAGCCGTTTGCCCGATCTGGTGCGTCCATTTCCTGCGTGCCTCTGGTCGCGCGTCCTGGCTCAATGGGAAAGAAGCAGGGGATCTATGGCCAAGCCATTTAACCGAACTGGTGTGTCCATTTCCCGCGTGCCTTCAGCCGCACATCCTGGCTCAAAGGGAAAGAAGCAGGGGGTCTATGGTCAAGCCGTTTTGAACCACAGTACGTCAAGGTGGTGGAGAGGGTGGTGCCCCACAGCCAGGGGGGTCACCAATGGCACGTCTGTCTAGCGCGAGCTGTTGGCTAAGTCAATGTTCCCAGCTTAAGTGTGGGGCCGGCGCTTGCCCCGGAAAGGGTGTGGGTACCCGGGCAGAGAGGGTGCCAGTCATGGCTATGGAGGTCAGGGCTGGAAACGTGGTCTCTAAAACGGCCAGTGGCAACAGTGACGACGCTCACTGGTGGCGTTGATAAGACCCAGGCCCAAGCCCGCCAAGCCATGCCTGAGGCTGGTGGGCGCTGTTGCCCTAGAAGAAAGGGGTCCCACCCAGGGTCCTAAGACATTAAACGTTGCCCCACATAGAGTGTCCTCATCCCCGCCAAGCCTGGTGGGCACTGTTGCCTTGGAAGGTCCCACCCAGGGTCCTCATACACGAAACGTTGCCCCACAGAGAGTGTCCCCATCCCCGCCAAGGCTGGTGAGCACTGTTGACCTGGAAGAAGGGGTCCCACCCAGGGTCCTCGGACACTAAACGTTGCCTCACAGAGAGTGTTCCCATCCCCGCCAAGTCTAGTGGGCGCTGTTGCCCTGGAGGAAAGGGGTCCCACCCAGGGTCCTTGGACACTAAACGTTGCTCCACAGAGAGTGTCCCCATCCCCGCCAAGCCTGGTGGGCACTGTTGCCCTGGAGGAAGGGGTCCCACCAAGGCGCACCAGTGGCACAGTTGGTTGAGTGAGAATCACACACAATGACTAACCCTGATTAATCTTTTGTTTTTAAATATTATTGAAGGCTAATATATTTTTCTCATTCTAATAGTTTGAGTAAACAAATATGGACCTCACTTTATATAATGCCGGACTGATCATTGTCTCACTTAACCCTCTACTGCACACATTATGATAGATCTATAAAAATATATTTGACTGTTTTCTTGTCTTAAAATAACTTAACTTAAAGTGCTGTAAAAAATGGGGAAAATGTATTTTTTAAGGTACTTTTTGATATGTTGCCATATGGCAACAACGTCCAACAGTGAAACTAATTTAAAAAATTTTAATTTAGAACCTTTCTTATAATTAATAATTTAGTTGTTTGGAATTATTTAATTGGTGTTGCAATATTATAAGCTTTAACACAGAACCTATAAACTACACTTTATACATACTTACCAACAACTCATATTCCAAAAGCTTTCATTTATTCCATTCTTTTTTGCAGAATATTATTAAAAACAAACATAATATTGTATTATCATGTATAAAACATACAGTAAATATAAATATTTTCTCCAGTAAATATTATAATAAATAAATAACAAATCTAATATATATCCAAATGCATCAGAATAATGTAATTATATTATACTATATACTGTACTACACCTGTCTTATCTGCCTCAGAGCTAACTTACCTGAACTGTCTCTATCAAATGTCCAGTCTGCATCATTCTCATGCTCACTAAAACCCATCTCATCCTCATTTTCATCTGCAGGAAGAGCCAGTTCTGTCCTTTTCTTCTTTCACTTACCATAAAACAATACACTCCTCCCTGTATTCATGATCTATTCAAAAGTAGTATTGCCATTAAAACTAGATTTTATCCATAATGCAAATGCCATTAACATACAACTAATCAACATTATATTACTAGCTTTACTAGTTGTTATTGTTACAACTTTAAAGTTCAGAGCTGGCCTTGCTAGCTAGCTAGGCCATTGCAATATTGCATGTTCTGCGGTCAGCTTTAATGCTGATGTTGTTCAGGACTTTAAACACAACATATTACACATATTCAGCTCTGGTAAATATGACACCAGATCAAATTCTTTGTAACCTAGAATGATCTAAACACATGTCCTGAAGTTGTAAACAGAAGCTTTGTTCATCATTTGATCAGGTAATAGCAACACAAATAAGTGCATTGTTGTTGGTCTTTGTTCTTCAGAGAAAGTGTTGAAATAATGGTGTAAAAACAGAGTCAATACCTGTGTTTCTCTGACAGAAAATCCTTTACTCGCTCCTCTGCCATACTGCAACTAAAACACCAATGCAAACATTCGCAGAGCTTTGAGGAAACAATCAGCCGCTGACCATCACCTGGAGATGACAATATACTGAGATCAAGAACATCACACTTTATAGCAATCAATGCTGACTTCACAAAGAAGCAGTCGCTAAAACAAGCTCTTCCTGTTTAACTGGAAGGTCTAGTTTAACTTTACTTTCGATTTCACAACTCTGTATCTTTAAAATTATACTTTTGTGCTAAATAATCTGAAATCATTATATGGATATAGGAGAGTACAAACACTTTCAATTGATAAAAAATGATATATATATATATATATATATATATATATATATATATATATATATATATATATATATATATATATATATATATATTTTTTTTTTTTTTTTTTTTTTTTTTTTTTTTTCAGTCTTTAAATGACCATGTTTTGACACAGTCTTTGATTCCTTTGGGCTTCAGAATCAGACAGGCACTTAAATCACACTCACACATCTAAAATCACTTCATCATTTCCACAAATAAGTAATGGTAGAAGTATTAAACTTACATGCAGATGTACAGACACTCTTGAGGAACAGGAACACAATCTGAGCTCTGTGACTCTTTCGCTTTAGTAAAACACACCTGTGTGATCTACAGGTATATCCTGAAATATTACTGGTTCCACCAAGTGGCGCTCACCAGGGTTAGGAAATAATACATTTTAAAATAAAATACCAAATACCTTAATTTTAATTGTATCAAAAGAAACTACAAAATAAAGCAATCGCAACGTGTATTAAAATAAAATACTGTATTTTTTATTTTAAAAATACTACAAAATACTTTTCCAAAGGCGCATGAATTTTTTCGATCAATTAGACTTATTAGATCAATCCCTTCCCCATTAACCTGACTTAGTGAAGTAAACAATGTTTGACAGCAAATGTGGACGGCAATATTGCCATCATCTCTGTACATTGATTATTCAACCTCTTAATATGTTTGATGGGTGTTAAATAAAGAGTTCATTACATTTTTTAGTTCACAGAATTTTTCAGAAATCTAGTTTTTTTTTGTTTTTTTTTTTTGCTATTGAACTTTTCAATACTCAATATAAAAACTGTATTAGGAGTTTTTTTATTATTAAATATTTGTGGTTCATTTGTTGTGCCATTAAGGCTTACATCTTTCCTCTTCATTGACTATAGAGTGGACTTACTGATCATTTGAACCAGCCAATGAAGTATTGTAGGAATCGCCACTGTAGGACTTATTTTATGTTATTTGTTTTAACAACAAACATTTGGCAACAGCAATCCATCCAAATCTACTATTATTTGTACAGTATACTCTTTCTCCTAAGATTTGTTTCAATTCTTCTTTAAGAATTCAATAAGTCAATAACATCCAAAGCACCAATTGGAGGGCTCATTTATCTGATGTCTTGATGTAGATTTTTTGCAAAGTATTTTACAGTATTTTAAAAATACAAAAATACAAGACACTAAAGTATCTTGATACAAACTATTAAACCATTTTCATCAGGCCTATCAAATACAAATGACAAAATACGTATTTGAAATACGCATTTGAATACGCATCATAAATACTGCCAATACCTGGAGCTGGTGACTTGGAGCCGGTCAATGGCTCACAGCACAATATGTTAGCTGACCAATCAGAGGGCGGGCCTTTCAGAGGAACTAGGAAATATGACAGTCGTTTTCATGTTAGCTGAGTAGCTGTATATAATCAAAGTAAGTGATTTTCTACAAAAGCATGAGCACACATTGCCTTGCACCATATAAACACAACCAATCTTTAAAAATACACTCTGGACCACCCCTTTAACAGTCCTTTTTTTTCTACACAGCATTCTTAACATAAAAAATGACACACGACATGAACTTGCATTTTTCTTACTGCAGTCACACCGACTGGCATAGGCGTTTTATTTAAATTGAGGCACATGTATTAACTGTTTACATCATGTGGCATAATTGACTGTCATGAAAAATAAAATAAG
Source organism: Danio aesculapii (assembly GCF_903798145.1). Classification (NCBI taxonomy): domain Eukaryota; kingdom Metazoa; phylum Chordata; class Actinopteri; order Cypriniformes; family Danionidae; genus Danio; species Danio aesculapii. Next base: position 28,902,951 of record NC_079438.1, on the reverse strand, counting down.
TACAAATGAAATCGAGAGCATACATAAATATTCAACAATTATGCCCATAGAGTGTAACCACAGCCATTTATCTGTATCCGCATCACTCATCAGTGAATAACGACAGAGCCACGCTGACCATTAAAGCCAATCGCAGCCCTTTTTGTTCAGTGCGGGAACACAGTGAATGACCAAACAGGTTTTTAAGAACTCGCTCGACAATGCTTAAAAAGCAAGCGGAATAATATTATAATAATATTACATTTATTCATTTGCTATAAATGCTCATGTTGTTCGGTGCATGTCCTTGAGTTTTGTTTGATCCATTCAAAAATAGTGTTTTCTTTAGCAGGTCAAATTTAAGGCACATTTAATTTATCGGACTGCTTAAAGGACAAAACTGTATTAAGAATAATATATAAACATAAATATATTTATAAATTATACAAGAATTTTTGTGCTGTGAAGTAAAATCTAAAATCGTGTATGGAAAGCATTGTCTGTGCACTTTGAATGTCATTAAATCAATATAAAAAAGTAACACAACCTAAATGTAAAAATTTTAATTACATGTTCTCCCCGTGTTCACGTGGGTTTCATCCAGTGTGTATGGATGTTTCCTAGTACTGGTTTGCAGCTGGCGTAAAACATTTGCTGGATAAGTTGGTGGTCCATTCCACTGTGGTGACCCCAGATTAATAAAGGGACTAAGCCAAAAAGAAAATAAATGAATATAGTAAATCGCAAATCACAATTTTGATCAAATAAATCGCAATCAGATTTTTTCCTCCATATCGTGCTGCCCCACAGGCTAATTATTATTATTATTCAATGTAACCTCACTGGGAAATGTTGTGGTCCATCAAACACTACTGGTGGTCTGCATATTAATGATCCCAAAATCATTAAATAGAGAATGATATGAGCAAACTGCAGTTTAAACTAGGGCACTCAGTAGACTAGAGCAGAACAGCACTATTCTGTCCAACAGAAAATGTAGAATTAACAAGACCTTTGATTAAAGATTCCAAGATTCAGTTTGATTTTCTTCATATCGGCTTTAAATGTTAACACTGTCATATTTAAAAAAGAAAGTTGACAGCAAAAACAGTAACAGGGTGCTTTTAAAAATGGACAAGTCTGCATTCATTTTTTCTCTGACAGAGTCAACAAACAGCGAATATATATTATTACACAGAATATGTGTTTTTCTGTCCTTAGCTAAACGTTTTTTATTTAGCCTATGCATCGAGCTAAACATAAATGGCTTCAGTAAGCTCGTGAGACAGTGTAGCATTCTTCGAAGCTTTACTGATGCACCACTTGTCATAATTCTTCTATTTTTCTTGTAAAACTGTAACAGAAACAATGACATGAATACCCTACTGAAAAAAAAACAGCTTAAACCCGCCTAGGTGTCACGGATTGGTCAGGCTCTCACGATCCCCACTCACGAAGATCACCATCACCTGACTTCTAATGAGCACACAGCTGCATCACATTCACGAGCACCAGATAAAAGCACAGCACTCCAGTCGCTCATTGTCCGGGCTCGTCTCGACGAAAGCGGACAACTGAGCGACCACTCAGCGTAGTCATCCTCAGCTAAAACAAACGCTTTACTTACCTGTTCTCTTTGTATTCCTCCTAGTCTTCCTGGTCCACCCGAATCGTCCTGTCTTCCAGTCCTTCCAAGTCTGTGTCATCCTCTGTCAGCTGTATCTGGTGTGTGCTGTCCATCCTCGTGTATTCCTGTTACCCAGCCACGGAGGAAAAGACCCCAACATCATTCCTGATCCTCCTGGCTATCCTTCATGTGCTCCTTGTTGTCATTTAATAAACACCCTAACGTTTCCTTACCTCTGTCTCCTGTCCGCTTCATAACAGAAGCCCGGACCCATAACGACGACAACATGAGCACCCCCGATCACTTTCAAGAGCTGGTGGACCAGTTGAAGCGGATTCTACAGCCACCAGCTCCACTTTCCAACGCACCACCAGCACCGAGCACTTCCGCCTCCACAGTTTCTTCTTCGGCCCTTCCTTCCAGTCCCATGGCCCGACCAGCGCCCTACTCAGGCGGAGCGGGGGAGTGCAATGGTTTTCTGTTACAATGTTCCCTCATATTCGAAATGCAACCTTCTCTATATCCCACAGATAAGTCAAAGATCGCCTACATCGTATCACTACTCTCTGGGCCTGCACTTAAATGGGCTGAGACGATCTGGAACCAAGCCGGGCCGGTCATGAATTCCATCACTACCTTCACGGAGTATTTCAAAGAGGTGTTTGGACGTTCTGATGGGGAAGTAGCCGCTGGAGAGCAGCTGTATCATCTAAAGCAAGGTACTCTATCTACACAGGAATATGCTCTCCGGTTTCGCACTCTAGCAGCTGCAAGTGGATGGAATGAGAGATCGTTGTTGACCACGTACCGGCTCGGCTTGGAACCCACTCTCCGAATCCAGCTGGCCACATTAGATGATACTATGGGTCTGGAGAGATTCATCCAACATTCTCTCCGATGTTCCGATCGTCTCCGTTCCTATCAACAGGACACCATCACCCCCTCGTCTGCACTCCTCCAATCGCCTGAGTCAACAGCCTCTCCAGAACCAGAACCCATGATAATAGAGTCTGGAAGACTGACATCAGCGGAACGACAGAGGAGGCTGACCCGGGGTCTGTGTCTATACTGCGGTGTCAGTGGACACACCCGTATGGAGTGTCCCCTTCGTCCCATTCGGACTTCAGTGAGTGTATTCAGTACGAATATTGAACAATGTAAACCACTTACTACCACCGTACAAATAACTACTGCCTCTATTTCTCTCCTTGTCACAGCCCTCATCGACTCCGGGTCAGCAGGGAACTTCATCTCCCAATCCCTCTGTCGTCAACTCCACCTACGTACTGAGGCGTCCTCGCATATATACCAGATACAACCGATACCCAGTGCACTCGATCTTCGACCCGTATCCATCGACAATGCGAAGACATCCTTCTTCAAGTGGGGTTGTTACATCAAGAGAGGATTCAATTTCTGGTTCTGGAGGGTGCAAATATGGACATCATTCTAGGGCGCCCGTGGCTGGTGAAGCACGATCCCATCATCTCTTGGGGCACAGGAGAGATAAAGAAATGGGGATCTGGATGTACACCTACCTGTTTTCCAAATCTCCCTCTTCAAGGTCGGAACCCCCATTTCTTTGTTTACAACATCGGTCGAGAGTCCTCCTGAGAAGCAGTCTATCCACATTCCTAAGGAGTACAGCTCCTTTCATGATGTCTTCTGCCCCAAGAGAGCTTCCCAGCTACCGCCGCATCGGCCATGGGACTGCGCGATCGACCTAGTTCCAGATGCCCAGTTGCCAAGAGGTAGGATCTACCCGCTCTCGCTTCCAGAGAATCAGGCAATGGAAGATTACATAAGGGAGGCTCTGAGTCAGGGGTACATACGTCACTCAAAATCACCAGCCGCCTCAAGCTTCTTCTTGTGGCCAAGAAGGACGGAGGGCTGCGTCCATGCATCGACTACAGGGTCCTAAATAACGGTACAGTAAAATACCGATATCCCCTTCCTCTGGTACCAGCCGCTTTGGAACAACTCCGAGAAGCTAAAGTCTTCACTAAATTGGACCTCCGCAGCGCGTATAATCTGATAAGAATACGTGAGGGGGACCAATGGAAGACAGCATTCGTGACCCCTACTGGCCACTATGAATATGAGGTCATGCCTTACGGTCTGGTCAACGCCCCCTCCGTATTCCAAAACTTCATTCATGAAGTCCTCCGGGAGTTTCTTCACCACTTTGTAATAGTGTACATAGATGACATCCTCATTTACTCCCGGAGTGAGGCCGAACATCGCCAACACGTTGCGGAGGTCCTACACACATTGAGAGAACATCACCTCTACCTCAAAGCGGAGAAATGCTCATTCCACCAGAAGTCGATTCATTTCTTGGGATACATCATTGACCAAACCGGTATACGTATGGATGGGAAGAAAATTGAGGCTGTTCTATCCTGGTCAGAACCCACTTCCATTAAGGAGCTCCAGAGGTTTCTTGGGTTTGCTAACTTTTATAGACGGTTTATCAAGGACTACAGCAGGATTACATCACCTCTCACTAATCTCCTCAAGGGTAAACCCAAAGGACTGGAGTGGACCAAAGAAGCAGCCGCAGCCTTCCGCCTTCTTAAGAAGGAGTTCACAAGGGCCCCACTCCTGACTCATCCTGACCCAAATCTTCCTTTCGTGGTGGAAGTGGACGCATCCACCACCGGCGTCGGGGCAGTATTATCCCAACATCATGATACACCGCCCCGACTGCATCCCTGTGCCTATTTCTCTCGGAAGTTGAGCCCGGCGGAGCAGAATTACAGCATAGGAGACAGGGAGCTTCTAGCAATCAAGCTAGCCTTGGAGGAGTGGCGTCACTGGTTGGAGGGAGCCAAACATCCGTTCCAGGTGATCACAGATCACAAAAACCTCCAATATATCAAAGAGGCCAAGAGACTATGTCCACGTCAAGCCAGATGGTCACTTTTCTTCTCACGTTTTGATTTCTCCATTTCCTATCGTCCAGGACCCAAGAATCTAAGAGCAGACGCTCTCTCTCGTTTACACGAGCATCACGATCATGAAGAACTCCCAACGAAGATTCTTCCCGAACACATCTCCATTTGTCCGATCACCTGGAACGCTCCTCCAGTCGTTGCCACTCCGGAAGCCCCTGCTCCGCCGGGATGCCCTCCTCATCGGCAGTTCATACCACCTGAACACCGGGTAGATCTGATCCACTCCTTACATACCTCGCTAGGCACTGGACATCCAGGGATCAACAATACTCTCTCGCTAGTATCCCAACGATTCTGGTGGCCAAACATGGCAAGGGATGTGAGGCAATATGTTCAGGGCTGTAAGGACTGTGCCCAATCCAAGAGCCCACGTCATCTACCCGCTGGAAAGCTCCATCCCTTGCCGATTCCGAACCGTCCCTGGTCACACCTAGGAGTGGACTTTATCACTGACCTCCCCTCGTCAGAAGGTAATACCTGTATTCTAGTCATCGTAGATAGATTCTCAAAGTTTGTCAAACTAATCCCTCTGAAAGGTCTTCCCACAGCCTTTGAAACAGCCGACAATATCTTTAATCAAGTCTTCAGGTCATTTGGTATTCCAGAAGATATTGTGTCGGACAGAGGTCCACAGTTCATCTCACGTCTATGGAAAGCCTTCTTCAAGCTCCTAGGTGTGGCCGTCAGCCTCTCTTCTGGATATCATCCCCAAACCAACGGGCAGACAGAGAGGAAGATTCAGGAGGTGGGACGGTTCCTGAGGACCTTCTGCAGTGGTCACCAGAGCTCCTGGAGCCAGTATTTGGGCTGGGCAGAATATGCCCAAAATTCACTGCGGCAACCCTCCACCGGACTCACGCCATTCCAGTGCGTCCTGGGCTTCCAACCACCGCTCTTTCCCTGGGATGGCGAACCATCTGATGTCCCCGCAGTGGATCACTGGTTCCGGGAGAGCGAGAGAGTCTGGGACGAGGCTCATCAACATCTGCAGAGGGCAGTCCGTCGAAGCAAGGTAACCGCCGATAGAAGAAGGTCTGAAGAACCCAGATACACACCCGGACAAAAGGTGTGGCTATCCACCCGGGACATACGCATGCGACTGCCCTCTCGCAAGTTAAGTCCCCGATTTGTTGGTCCCTTCACCATCGTGGAACAGGTTAACCCCGTCACCTACAAACTACAATTACCCTCTCACTACCGTATTCACCCTACATTCCACGTATCACTCCTGAAACCCTATCACGATCCTGTTCTTCCCTCCACAGAGCCTGACCACGAAGAGGAACCCCCTCCTCCACTGCTCCTAGAAGAAGGAGCCGTCTACGCAGTGAAGGAGATCTTGCGTTCCCGACGTCGTGGTGGCCAGTTGGAGTACCTGGTGGACTGGGAAGGGTACGGCCCCGAAGAAAGGACATGGGTTCCCAGAGCTGATATTCTCGATCCTAGTCTCATGGTGGAGTTTCATGAGAGCCACCCTGAGTTCCCAGCGCCTAGAGGCAGAGGGAGACCACCACGGCGTCGGAGGTGTCGGCCCTCAGGAGCGGGCCCTGGGGAGGGGGGTACTGTCACGGATTGGTCAGGCTCTCACGATCCCCACTCACGAAGATCACCATCACCTGACTTCTAATGAGCACACAGCTGCATCACATTCACGAGCACCAGATAAAAGCACAGCACTCCAGTCGCTCATTGTCCGGGCTCGTCTCGACGAAAGCGGACAACTGAGCGACCACTCAGCGTAGTCATCCTCAGCTAAAACAAACGCTTTACTTACCTGTTCTCTTTGTATTCCTCCTAGTCTTCCTGGTCCACCCGAATCGTCCTGTCTTCCAGTCCTTCCAAGTCTGTGTCATCCTCTGTCAGCTGTATCTGGTGTGTGCTGTCCATCCTCGTGTATTCCTGTTACCCAGCCACGGAGGAAAAGACCCCAACATCATTCCTGATCCTCCTGGCTATCCTTCATGTGCTCCTTGTTGTCATTTAATAAACACCCTAACGTTTCCTTACCTCTGTCTCCTGTCCGCTTCATAACACTAGGCTGTTTGGCTGGTTTTAGCTGTTCGACCAGCCTGGTTTTAGAGGGGTTTTGGCTATTTCCAGGCTGGTTTCCAGCCATTTCCTGCCTGGTCTTAGCTGGTCAGGCTGGAAAATGACCAGCTAAAACCAGCTTGACCAGCCAAAACCAACTATGTCCAGCTTAAACCAGGCTGGTCAAGCTGGTTTTAGCTGGATTTTGCTGGTCATTTTTCAGCTTGACCAGCAAAAACCAGGCTGGAAACAGCCAAAACCCCTCTAAAACCAGGCTAGTCAACCAGCTAAAACCAGCCTAGGCTGGTTTAAGCTGGATTTTTTCAGCAGGGTATACATCGACTTTTCCTTGTCAACTATCAAATCAAAGAGATAACATCAACTAATAGTAAACATAATATGCTTCTAAACTACATACTAGCATGCTATAAGCTAGCACATGGGAAGACAGGTAGCTCCAATTACTTTACTAACAAGTCTACAACACAAAAGGATATAATATTTATAACCAAACTCTAATATATAAGCAAATTAATTCACATAGAAATTACAGATTATGCCTTATCAAGGGCAGAATAGCAAACTGTAAGCAAAGACACCACACATAGGTTTTTACACTCCAAGAGCTTGTACAAAACAGCTTCTCTGTTTTCCTATTCACTGTAACTTGCTATTTTTTTGCAATGTGAACACAAGATGGCAGTGTTCGTCAAAAGAACAATTACAGAGCCACTGCCTTCTAATTTAATAACACATATTACAGGGCAAATTACTAAGAACTTTTTAATTATAATTCTCTTAATGCAGAAGAAAACATTAAGGGGCAGAATATGTGTTCAATATTTCAGTCATTCTGAAATAATTGCGATAGCCTATGGTTGCTTCATTGCAATTCTATATGGTTGAGCTATAGTTTATACACTGCATAGAAGATATCTTTATTCCAGTGCAGGTTATCTTCAGAGAGTAAGTTGCTATAGTTACTGACATACCACAAAAGTTACCTCTGGTTATGGAACAGAAAGCTGAGATTATCCACTTACTTACCCTTAAATTTACCAGGGTATACCACATAACCTGCTGTCTGGTATACACCCCAGATCTGAACCAGGTTGGGTTTGTTTGGTATGAGGATCTGAAAATGACTCTGCAACTGCAAAGCTTGTCGAGCTGGTTTTGTGCAACAGGCCGAGAAGCAGTTTTAACAGAAAGTGACATGACATCTGACGTACAGATGCCACTGGCAGATGCCATTGTCTGTGGTGACACATCTGGTTTTCACTAAAATGTGAGAATAAGTGGCATGTGGCAGTGGCTGCGTCCGGTGTTCCTGACATTGCTGTGTTACGTGTGCAGTTTGTGATACCTACCGCTAGATGCCGTTGCATAATATAGATTACATAACACACACGTTATAGGCAGATAGGAATTATAATACAGTAATATATTTATTGATAAATTGCCTTCAAACTTAATAGTTGATTCATAAAATTACAATTAATATGTACAATAAATAATAAGTAACGTGTAATATTGTTAATAGGCAGTTTGTTTTTATTGTATGTTTATTTCCAGTACTTTGCACAAGACACCATGAAGTCACTGGCATTGTTTTAAGTGTGACATGATTGTGCAAAGGTGAACTGCATTTGAAGAACATCTGCAGAGGGTATTATTTCATGATCATTATTAGCCATAAAGCTGAATTGTCACTGAAATGGCATTTATATTTGGACTTTACAAGCAGGACTTCAATATGTTTACCAAACCTGCTTACAAAAAAAGTATGTCACAAATGAATTAAAATAGTTTTTAAGGAATACAAGAGAAATCCATTAAAATTACTGAACAAGCTCCAGGTGAGGAACAGAGATTTCCCTGTTTCTACTGTTCATTCTCATTTAGTACTGCAGGGAGTCGTTAAAGACATCAAAAACAGTTTCATGGTACATCAGATCCAGAACAGTTCAAGAGGGAGAAGACAACGTAATTGAGGGATCAAGAGCAGACAGCAACTTGTCAGGGGACCCCTCTTGGTGTTGGTGTTGGCAGACATGGACTGACAAAAAAGCAACTGGTAGCAATGACTAATTATCTGTGGCAGAACAAAAGAATTTCTGAATATTTGCCACAAGAATGAAGGATATTTCCTTACATTTGTAGACATCTTTAAACAAAAGAGCAATGCCTCCACCTCTCCTATTAGCTGTGCAATCACTCATAAAATCAAAGTTGGGAGTTGGGGCTGCCTCTTTAAAGACTGCTACACTACAACTAATTTAGCCAAGTTTCATTTAATGAAATCCAGGCAATTTGTGTTGATAAAATTGTTGACCAAAAGTGACTTATTGTTAAGTAATCAGATATTTAAAAGTGCTAACTTAACAGTTTTAGCTATTTTCGCTACCGTAGTCAAGGATCTACATTTAATGGACACCATATTTGAAATGACTTTAAATTTGCCTTGATTTTCTGTCACATATTAAAATACTTATCTGTGTTGAGGAAAGTACAGGCATGCTGGGTTCTCGCTTGTTCTGTAAACATTTGATAAAGATACTGTTATGTAAGCGGACACCCGACACACATCACTGAAAGAGTCTATGTTCACCAGCTCATGAGGCGTTTTTTGGGACCTGGCGCTGTTGCAAGGGCTGGAGGGCTTGCTGAGGTGCAGAGCAAAGTGGGCTATGCCTGACTATAAAAACATCTAACACTCAGTCTCGGGACAAAGCGTTTTAAATCTGAGCCCAAAGCAGACGTCCAAAGCCTGTTCATTCATTCCTTTTTTTTGGCTCACTCCCTTTATGAATCTTGAGTCGCCACAGCGGAATGAACCACCAACTTATTCAGCACATGTTTCCAGCACATGCTACCCACTGCGCAACCCGTCTGTGAGGGACCGAGCCAGCACACAGTAAGGGGCATTCAAAAATAAGATTTTCAAAATAATTATTTTTAATAAAGTCAAAAAAAAATTCAGAAAAATTCAAAAGATAAATAAATGAAACTATTAAACCAACTGAAAAATCTATAAACGAAACAAAGAACCAAACTGAGTTCAAACCAAACTGAGTTCAAACCAAACAAACCATGTCTAAACCAAAAACAACTCCTCAAAATGACAAGACAGCACATTTATACAAGAGGGACTAGCCCACAATAAACAAGAAGAGGGAGACAAAAACAGAAAACTAACAACAACAAAAAACTAAGCCAAATATCTAGTTACTTATCTAAGTAATAATTAAATAAATTCTAAACAAAGCTAAACTAAATATAAATCTGAGGAAATAAACAATGAAAATTATTAATGAACTTAAACTAAACATCAGCTCTCCCTTAAAGCCATTAAGCCAATGGTATCATCAGGTGGAACCAAAAGACGTCACTTGGCAGCATGTCGGCCCTTTAAGAAGTCAGACCACACCCGGAAGTTCCCTGGCTGCGTCCGAAACCGCCTACTACTCAGTAGGTACTGCATTTGAATTTAAACGTGCTACTCGGCCGTTAGAAAATTACATTCTATACAGTATGAATGTGAAAAGTATGAATGGAAGTCAACTTCTCGCATACTGATTTTCGAATTCTATGAATTCAGACATACTACTCTGCTCGCATACTGATTTTAGCATACTATATAGTATGGAAGTATGCGGTTTCGGATGCAGCCCATTCCTCATCGGCACTGCAGCACGGTAACTTTGACTCAAAGGAAACTAAATTGACAAAACATCCGGTACAGATAACTAATTTTGTGTTCACCCAAAATAGTAATAAATGTACTGTGAATAATAAGGAAAAGTAATGAGAAACAGAGTATGTGTCTTATTTAAACAGAATATGAAAGAAACAAAATGTATAAACAACTCCATTTAACTAAACCAATAAATAAGCTTAAATGACCCGGCTGAAAAGACCAGCATAGACCAGCATTGCTGGTCACCAGCAAGACCAGCATATGTTGTGTTTCGGTGCTGGTATGCTGGTGACCAGCATGGGATGCTGGTGCTGTGATGCTGGTGTTATGCTGTTGACCAGCATGGGATGCTGGTGCTGTGATGCTGGTGTTATGCTGGTGACCAGCATGGGATGGCGGTGCTAGTATGCTGGTGACCAGCTTGGGATGATGATGCTGGTGAACAACATGGTATGCTGGTCCTAATGAAAATCACGAAAACACAAGCTTTCATTAAATAACATTATATGTTTTTATTTATATAATTAATAATGATGATATCATCATAATAATAATAATAATAATAATAACAATAATAATACTAATAGTAATACTAATCTTACTACTACTAAAAATAATGGGTAAACATGAACACAAATAACTTTTTTTTTTTTTTTTTACAAAACAACAACAACACTCTATCTCAACAAGTAAATTAAAATAACCCACATTGGTAACACTTTATAATAGGAAAGGCAACATTACACTCTATGGACCATTCATTAAGCATTAGCAATAGTGAATTTATTATTTGTTAAGCATTAACTCAACCCTAATAGACATTAGTAAGCAGTTTATAAATACAGCTACACATGCTATATTCTTGACTTATAACCACGTGTATAGTGTGCCTAATGATTGTGTTTTCATACTTTCTTAATAATTAATTTTTCATTACTAAATTCCGTATTGCACAATTAACAAACAAGTTATTTAAAAATAGCTTTTTTAGATCATTCAAAATGCATAATTATATGATTAATAAACTAATTTGTATGTTAATAATTGCTTTATTAACTCAACTTCATCCAGTTTTGTGACCTTCTAGTGTTAATAAAACACTTATTAACATACAAAGTAACTATTACTATATGACTAAGTAATAATGTATGTAAATGTAAATTAAAAAAACAAATGTCTTAATCCTGATCTTAAAAAAAACACCAACTATTCTTAAGTAACTGGTTTGTAGATAATGCAATACGTCATTTAGTAATGTAAAATAAATCATTACCAAAGTATAAAAACAATCATTATGCACATTATACATGCTGTATTTATAAACTGCTTACTAACATCCATTAACATAGAGTTAATGCTTAACAAATTATGAATTCATTATTTGCTAATGCTTAATAATACCTAATAAATGATTCATAGTGTGGTTATTAACACATTTACATCATAAATCAATTAACTGTTCATTTTTTTTGTTGTTTTTTAATTTCCATGATTTTTTCTGTAATGTAGCGTCCAACCTTTACAAATCTGGCCTGCAGCTCTGGCTCCTCCACATTCCCTTTCACCAGCCACTCCTTGAAGCAGGCTAAAACAGAAATGTACAGATAAGCAGTGATGTTACTGTCCTACAAGAACAAAGACACATTTATTACTTCATATCTCAGTACTTGGCATTTTACAAAAAACTTGTGGCTTCTGCTACCTTTCAGTGTGTGTAGTTTCTGTGGGGTTAAAGGCCTCTTTGTAGTTTTAGTGGTGGGGCATTCCTTCCCTGTGAGACTTCTCTCCCCCAGAGTCTTCGTGCCCCAGAATGCCACAGCCAATTCTTTCACAAATAAAGAATCCCTGGTGTTTTTTTGGATTGCTGTCCAGGTGTCACTGCGGATTTGGATGTCTCCAAGTTTCACCAATTGAATCTGACAGAATTAATATAATCAAAAAAATAATTGTACATATGCACATAAAAGTCTGTGCAGTAGGGGATTATATTAATACATGTGCAAAGATGATGAGGGAAATGTTGTACCTCATCTTTTCTGGGTAGTGATGGCTGCTCACAGTCAGCCTCTGCAACTATATAAAATATGCAAATATACTTGAAATTCATATAAATTTCAGATATCTTTGAGTAACATTTTTGTTGCACATACTTTGTAAGGTGCTCTTTGGTTTTTGTTGCTGAGGGTCTGTGTAAATTAGAAAAAGAAATCCATCACAAATAACAGTAGATGTAAAACACAGAAAACTAAACATTCCTTGTAAACCCTCAACAGTTACAGCGGAAACACTTAAGAAGCATCATGATCAGATGCCCAAACCATGGGTTCTGTCTGGCAGGGAACCAGGTATTTTTTGAACAGGCTTGGGTAATGATGTACACTGCAAGGTCATGTTATGGAGATGTTGTCTTTGCTTATCTCAGTCTTTGTTTATTGAAGTGAAGTGAAGTATGGTTGAAATTGGTCCTCTGCATTTGACCCATCCAAGTGCACAGACACGAGTGAGTCAGTGTGGGCAGCTTTTGCTTCTAGGGCCCGAGGGGGTGGTGCCAATTAGGGGTTCGGTGCCTTGCTCAGGGGCACCTCAGCTGGGCATCAAAGATGGAGAGATTCATTCACTCCCCCATCTTCATTTCCTGCTGGGACAGAGAATTGTACCAGCAACCTTTGGATCCAACTTAGAAACCATTATGCCACAGTTGCGTCAATGAAGAACCTGAACAGAAACAAAGGCTACGTTCACACTGCCAGGCTTAGTGCTCAAATCTGATTTTTATCTCAGATCTGATTTTTCTTGCATGGCTGTTCACAGTGCTCTTATAAATGTGGCCAATATCAGATTTGCAGTGTGAACAGATCATGGTCCAAAATTGACCCATACGCGCAAAAGTACGGACAGCGCAAAATGTCTAATTGTACACACTTGATACTGTATAAAGTAAGCACGTTGTCAGATCATGCTTATATAATTATTGCCCTTTTCACAGACAACAGTGGTGTCTTTCACGAGCTGTAATGATTGTTCTGCTACTACTAATGTGTATTTTGGCATTTGAAATCTAAAATAAGTCACTTGTGATCAGAGCCAGACTTAAGTAAAAGTACAAGTACTCTATCAAAAAGTGAGTAGAAGTAAAAGTGCTCTTTAAGCACCATACTTAAGTGGAAGTACTAAAGTATTCAACATTTTTTGTACTCAAGTATTGCAAGTAGTTTATTTCAAAATTTACTACTAAAGTACTGAAAGTAAAAGTACAAGTATTGTGTAATGTAGTTACTAAAGAAAGCAGTCAAAAGACATCATAATGTTTTGTTTATTTTAAATATCCTTTTTTTGGGGCACGTGATTAAGCAGAACGAAAAGAAACATGGCTTACAATACTGTTTTTCTCTCACGCTTGAACCACAGATCTGACAGATTATAACAGCTTTAACACACATCTTTCAAAGTTGTGTGTTATGAAGAACGGGGTTGCACTGGTAACTGTTACGGTGCCAATCGTCTCAGTATGTATATTAACACTATTAATGTCCAATAACCATGAAAGAAAAACACAGACGTACTAAATTGTAGGTGTTTACTCAAATAGGATATATTAATCCTCAAATAACAATATTATTTAAATGAAACAAAAACATACATCAAAAAAGCGTAGGCCTGCGCAAATAATGAAATAAAGGTTCACAATAGGATGTAAAGAATAATGCTGATTGCATACTAATCAATAGTAAAGAAAACGTCCTGGTTACGTACGTAACCCACATTCCCCGAATAGGGAACTTCTACGTGTGTCTGTATAAACAGACTTTTGGGAGTGCTTTAGACGACCAATCACTTCTGAAGATAAGAAAACGGGCCAATGAAATGCCAATTGAATTGGCGGAGCTTAGCTCCACAGCTGAAACTGATGAGCCAATTAGGGCTATATCAGTCGGCTGCTGGAGCCAGCTCATCAGAATTTGCCTGCTGAAGAGCCGATCGCTCAGCTCCCAGCTGGAGACTCAGGTGCTGTGGCAGTGGAGAGACGTCTCCGTTCCCTATTCGGGGAACGTGGGTTACGTACGTAACCAGGACGTTCCCCTTCATATGGGAACTTCTACGTGTGTCTGTATTAAACAGACTTTTGGGAGACTGTATGGAAAGCGCCACAGCAGCTAAGCCTGTCGCGCTCCTGATGTGTAGTTTGCCAAGCCAAAGCGTGAGCGCACTGACATCACCAAGAGCGCAACCTTCCAACGTCCCCTAGGCCCAACATATTACCATTACATGGGAATAAACGTTTTAATTCGGGGGTTGTAAGTGTGCTTTTACCTAGCTAATATAGACTAGGGATTTTGGAAATACGACAGTACGTTGGGAAAGCGTGCCAGTCCCCGAAGGAGGAGGACGCAGCGGAGACCACCTGCTACCCTAAAAGGGGAGACCTGATGGTAAGGAGACATATGGACTAGCCCTAATGAGGGGGAGTGCTACATATGATAAGCTGGTTAGCGGTTTAGGGAAGACACGGGACCGCCTAATAAGGGGAACACACCGTGGTAATAATGCATATGACATCACCAAATGGGGATGCACATAGCTGGCACCGATCCTCAATATGCGTGTAGACCTAATGGGCATACCAACCGCACACTGAGCCATGCACTCGACTCCTCCGCTGAGTCGATGCTGGGGGCCTCGGAGGAATTCTCTAGGGTTCGCCTGGGAAGGGAAACTTACTAGTAGAATAGGAAAAAGCGCACGCATCTCCGGTTTAGGGAGCCTGGCGCAGCAAGCGTTTGTGACACCGAGCTTAATTCTCCCCCGATTGATTGGGATTTCCAATAACCGGGAGAAAACTGCTCCACTCGGAGGTTATAAAATCTCGCAAATGTGTTAGGTGTCGCCCAACCCGCAGCTCTGCAGATATCTGTGAGAGAGGCGCCGCGTGCTAACGCCAATGAGGAAGCGACACCTCTAGTGGAGTGCGCTCTCACGTTAGGAGGGCGCGGCTCGCCCTGGCATTGATAAGCGAGGGCGATGGCATCAACTAACCAGTGGGCCAACCTCTGTTTTGACACGGCACTTCCCTTCTGCCGGCCACCATAACAGATAAAGAGCTGTTCACATGATCTTACATTTTGCGTTCGTTCCACGTAAAGGCGCAAAGCGCGAACGGGACAAAGCAGTGAGTGGGCTGAGCCTGCCTCCTCCGCAGGCAGCGCTTGCAGGTTCACCACCTGATCTCTAAATGGGGTGGTAGGAACCTTGGGCACATAGCCAGGTCGGGGTCTCAGGACAACATGAGAGTAACCCGGCCCGAATTCAAGGCACGATTCGCTGACCGAAAATGCCTCCAGATCCCCAACTCTCTTGAATGGCGCCAATGCGATCAGCAGAGCTGTCATAATGACAGAATACCGAATCGAGTGGCTAAAACAGATCTCTCTGCAGACCCACCAGGACTAAAGAGAGATCCAAGAGGGCATGAGAGGGGGGCGGGATGGATTTAATCGCCGCGCGCCTCTGCGGAATCGGATGATTAGATCATGCATCCCGAGCGTGTTGCCATCCACCGCGTCATGATGAGCGGAGATGCAGCCACGTAAACCTTCAGTGTGGAGGGTGACAGCCTACGCTCCAGCTTATCCTGAAGAAGGATAACACAATGCTAATCTGGCAAGTTCGGGGGTCTTCTCGGGGAGAAGCGCACCACTCAGAGAATAGACTCCACTTCAGGGCGTAGGCATGCCTCGTAGAGGGTGCTCTAGCCTGAGTGATGGTGTTAAGTATCGCGGGCGGTAAGTCACCAAAGTCCTCCGCGCTCCGTCTATGGACCACACGTGGAGGTTCCAGAGATCTGGGCGTGGGTGCCAGATGGTGCCCCGTCCCTGAGAGAGGAGGTCCTCCCTTAGGGGAATGCGCCAAGGAGGGGCCGCCGCGAGGAGTGTGAGCTCCGAAACCCAGGTCCGGTTGGGCCAGAGGGGCGCAACAAACAAGACCTGCTCCTCATCCTCCCTGACTTTGCACAAAGTTTGTGCGATTAGGCTCACTGGGGGAAACGCATATTTGACGCATATAAAACAGCTGGCAATGTGCTGTTCTCGGTGGAAGCAACAGATCAATCTGGGCTTCCCCAAAGCGCGCCCATATCAGCTGGACCGAATCAGGGTGGAGTCTCCACTCTCCTCGGGACACTAGCTGCTGTGAGAGCGCATCGGCTGCACGGTTGAGCTCGCCCGGGATGTGAATGGCACGCAGTGATTTCCAGCCCGCGTATGACTCCAAAGGAGCAGACGGGAGCGAGCTGAGCATGCGGCGAGAGCGCATACCCTCCATATGGTTGATATAAGCCACCGCCGCCATGCTGTCCGTCCTGACCAGCATGTGTTTTCTGCTCCAACACCGGAAAAAAGCGGCGGAGAGCCAGATACACTGCCAACAGCTCCAGGCAGTTGATATGCAGGCGGGTGTCCCGGACCACGAACCCGCGGCTTGCATGCTCGTTGCACACGGCCCCCCCAGCCCGTGCTGGAGGCATGTGTCATTACGACAACATGCCTGGATACTAGCCCTAGGGGCACTCCGGCCCGTAGAAAAGCCAGATCCGTCCAGGGGCTGAGGGTTGCGGAGACACAGCAGAGTGATGTTCACCCGGTGTGTACCCGCGCGCCATGCCCGTCTGGGGACTCGATCGCGAAGCCAACGCTGAAGTGGTCTCATATGAAGCAAACCGAGCGGCGAGACCGCTGCTGCGGATGCCATATGCCCCAGGAGCCTCTGAAAACATTTCAGTGGGACCACTATTTCCTGTGGAGCTCGTTACACAGGAAAGCATTAGCCTGGCGCGCTCCTCGGAGAGGCGCGCAACCATAGCAAACCGAATCCAGCTCCAGCCCGAGGTAAGAGATCCTCTGCACAGGGCAAAGTTTGCTCTTCTCTCGGTTGACCTGAAACCCCAACTGGTCGAGGTGCCGAAGCACTTTGACTCTGTGCATAATCAACTGATCGCGAGAGGAGGCTAGATGAGCCAGTCATCGAGATAGTTGAGTGTGCGGATGCCCGCAAGCCGCAGTGGCGCAGAGCACCCTCCGCGAGCTTGGTGAAAACCCGCGGAGACAGAGAGAGCCCGAAGGGGGAGGACTTTGTACTGCCACGCTCGTCCTTCGAACGCAAACCGGAGAAAAGGGCGGTGGCGTGGAAGAATAGAGACATGAAATACACGTCCTTCAGGTCTATGGCTGCAGACCAATCTTGTGGACGGACGCTCTGAAGTAAGCGTTTCTGCGTAAGCATTCTGAAAGCATTTAGTGTAAATGACAGTTCAGTCTGCGCAGATCTAGGATTGGTCTTAACCCCCCCGCTCTTTTTTGGGCACGATGAAATACGGGCTGTAGAACCCGGACTCCATCTCGGCTGGAGGACCTGCTCGATTGCGTCCTTCGCCAGGAGGACCGCAATCTCCTCTCGCAAGACAGGGGCGCTCACGGGGATCACCCTCGTGAAAAAGGACACCCATGAACTTGGGAGGGCGAATAGTGAACTGAATCGCATAGCCGAGTCTGACCGTCCGTATGAGCCACCGCGATGGCCTGGGCAGCGCTAACCAGGCTGGCAGAGCGCGCGCTAATGGCACCATCGGAGCGATCACTGACGTGGCCAGCGGAGGGGCAGCTCGGGATGGGAGTGCTCATCCCGGGAAGCGGTGCGTCCTGGGGAAGAGCTGAAAATAAGAGAATTTCTCTTACCCTTCCTCCCTGGATCCCGCGGTGAGGCCAGAGTGAGAGAAGGTGAGTCCGTCCTGCTGCACTCTGAGGGCCTGAGGCGAAGGGGTCCCGGTGCTGCGAGCTGAAAGGCGGAGCGTCCCAGACTGGCAGTATCGGGCTCGCGCATCCGGAGAGAGAGGAAACTGCTCTTTTGGAAATTTGGTTGCCGCCAGCCCAGGGGCCGGCAGCGAGGAGTTTAAAGTCGTTGTGGACTGATTTAATAATCCTCGGCCCCCCCACCGAGGAAAGAGCAGGTCCCCTCTTTTCCGAATGGCCCGTCCCAGGAACGCTTCGCGGTCCGTTTACTGGACTTAGCGGCGCCCTGGGGCGGGGGCGTTGCAGTCCCGCGGGAGGCTCGGCATGCCGCCTGGCCGGAGCGGGCAGCGAAAGCGGAGCAGATGAAGCCGCGGGTGGACGTCCTCGGCGAAGAGCAACCGCAGCGGAAGGGGCAGCGGGAGGAGCAGTTTTTCGAGCCCGCTGATAGATGACCTCACCCCTCGCCTTGGACTGCTTTTCACCGCGGAGAATTCCTGGGTGAACTCCCCGACGGTGTCGCCGAAAGGCCAGCCTGGGATACGGGAGCGTTAAGAAAGCAAGCTTTGTCAACGTCTCTCATATCGCCAAGCTCAGCCAGGGGTGGCATTCCTGGACCACTAATGTGGCCATCGTCTTCCCCAGGGCACGAGCAGCCGATTTAATAGTCATGAGAGCATAATCGGTTGCCGTGCGGAGCTCATGCAGCAAGCCTGGGGGGAGAACCGCCCTCCTGCATCTTGGCCAGCTTCTCGGCTTGGTAGCGTTGATAGGTGGCCATAGCGTGCAGAGCGGAGGTGGCCTGGCCCGCAGCAGTGCAGGCTCTGGCCGTGAGAGACACAGATAACCTGCACGCTTTGGAAGGGAGTGAGGGCGGACCTCTCCGAGTGGAGCAGCTCTGCGGACAGAGCACGCTCCACCTGGGGAATCGCCTCATAACCCCTGGCCGCTCCATCATCGAGGGAGGTGAGAGCGGGAGCGCACGAGGGCCGGGCAGAAAAAGGTGCCCTCCATGCCTGTGTGAGCTCTCTGTGTACCTCCGGGAAGAAGGGCCGGGGGGGGTCTAGAAGGCTTCGCCTTCTTCACCCCCACGTACACCATCTAAGCGGTCCGGCCGCGGTTCTGGGGGACAAGCCATCTCCAGTCCCACGGCCGAAGCAGCCCGGAATAACACGGCTAACATGTCCGACTCCAGATCCGAAACCTCACTGACAACCCCGGAGGGTGGCAGGGGGTCCGGATCTTCATCAGAGCATGTCAGCCCACCCTCCGATGCAGCGATGGACATCACGTCCCCGGTGTCATCTAATGAGAGCGCGGCCAACCCAGAGGATGGACCAGCGCTAACACTCGAAGCAGAAACAGAGCGCACTGACGAGGAGCGAGGGGTCCGCGGGCCCGAAGGCGACGGATTAGCCCCACTGTAACCCTCAGGCCTGCCCGAGTGCTAACCGCTTGGCGGGGAGCAGCAGAGCTCGCCGCGACCTCAGTTGCGCAACAGTCAAGCCATCGCAATGCGGGCAAGAACTGTCCGCGAGCACCGCATCAACATGTTGGACCCCCAAGCATGTGACACAGTACTCGTGCCTGTCATCCGGGGAGAGGAAACCACCGCATCCAGAAACGCACGGTCGAAACGACATCTTTAAAAAGACGCGCTGCACGACCGTGTGCTCTCTTAGGGAATTCTGCTCTTTTAAAAAACTGCTCTTTCAGGTCACCAGCGAAACGCCAAGGGTATGGGAAACCCAGCTCGACCGCCGCTAGAACGTCTTCCCTCACACTGGTGAGAATAATGCTTTCTTCAATGTTGGAAGTCAGCTCAGCAGAAGGGTTCTTCAGTCTCAGATCAAGCAACAATTCTGATGAGCTGGCTCCAGCAGCCGACTGATATAGCCCTAATTGGCTCATCAGTTTCAGCTGTGGAGCTAAGCTCCGCCAATTCAATTGGCATTTCATTGGCCCGTTTTCTTATCTTCAGAAGTGATTGGTCGTCTAAAGCACTCCCAAAAGTCTGTTTAATACAGACACACGTAGAAGTTCCCATATGAAGGGGAACTATTATAAAGGGTCCTTTCTACACGTTCAGATACCAGGAGGTCGAATGAAGCTGGTCTTTTAGCTACAGTCTCAGGGCCGTTGGTGCAAATGAATCCTCCCGCGATGAGAAGGGCAGGAATTGCAGCCAGTACTGGATGTTTGCTGAATAGCTATGATGCTGCTTCATACGACTCTTGCACATGTGGTTCTTAACGTGATCAGTAATAGTTTGAATCATCGTATGATGGACACCAGCAGCACTGCTAATGTGCTGAGTCATAGCCCATACAATATGCAGGTAGATAATAGTAATGTGGACAATTAAATACTCAAACATTACATCAACAATGCAGCAGTTGTACATCAATTAAACACAAGTAACTGACAATCATATTAATAATATAATGTACTGTCGAGTGAAACCTCACTTTCCTCATTGACGAACTTGCAAGGATCGTCACGAGCGAGACTTCCGGCACCGTCTATAAGCGTTATTAAAACCCATCCTCTGTCAATCCGGATTATAATGCACCCTTCTGCAGTTCACAAAGTGAAGGTGCTACAGAATGAGTCGATAATTTACTGTTTACGCCGTTAAGATAAGATTGTAGGACCTCTGCTTTTCACATCGCCTTTCTGAACGGATTCACTTTCGTTTTTATCATTCGGTTGATTTGAACTGAACTGAACTGATTCGCGAACGCTTGCTTGATTGGTTGATTCCTAACTGAACTGATTCGCGGTGGCGCGACTCACTTAATATGCCACACCTTTTCTTCTAATGAGAGATGAAATAATCGTCATACAACACCTATTTTAAATGTGCATAAACTGAGCAATGGCTTTTTTACAGCCGCCCCCAAATTTGGTAGTCAAATTTGCTAACAGCATATTTACTGTATGACATCTGTATCTTGTGGTAAAGCGGGTAGTCTGATTAATTTGGCAACTGTCGAGTGTAGGTGTGTTCCTTCACCTTAATGACCAGCTGTTCTAACTCTACCATCAGGACTAGGAATGATTGATGAAACAGTACCAACACGCCAAAGTGCTCTGGGTAATTGCTCGTCAGCTATGAGTACTACAGTTCCAACTGTGATGTTATCTCTTTCTTGTTTCCACTTCTGACGCGCTTGTAATGTAGGCAGGAAGTCATGCACAAAATGTTTCCAAAAGTGGTCACTGAGAATTTGGCTGTGCCTCCATCTCTTTCGACTGAGCAGATCCGACTCAGATAGACTACCTGAGGTAGGGAGGAGTCAGGCCGCCCCATGAGCAATGAATTTGGCGTCACAGGGTCTGGATTCCGCGACATCACTAGACACGTAACCGAGTGGTCTCGAATTTAAGATACCTTCGACCTCCACTGAGACAGTCCTCAAGACTTCTTCAGTGACTATTTGAGCACCCAGGTGGTCCGCAGTGCTGTCTTCACAGACCGCACTTCTCTCTCCCAAGATCCACCAAAGTGTGGTGCACTGGGAGGATTAAAGCGAAATCTGATTTGTTCTTTAGCCAGTTGGTCTCTCAGTAGTGGTTGCATCTCCTTGAAAGCTTCCTCCAATTCCGTATTTCCTCCTCGGAAATTAGTTCCTTGGTCGGATAAAAGCTCATAAGGTCTTCCCCGACGTGCGGTAAAGCGTCTGAGAGACAACAGAAATGAATCAGTGTCCATATGGTCCATAAGGTCAAGACTGACTGCTCTAGTGGTAAGGCACTTATACACTATACCCCACCTCTTCTCTGTTCGTTCGGCCTACCTTATCATAAGTGGCCAAAACAATCAACCCCAGTGGCGTAAAAGGGAGGTTTAAACAACCTAAGACTGGAAGGTGGAATATCTGACATCTTCGGAATAACTGGTCGGCCTCTCCACTTTTGGCATTCTGGGCAGCAGCGCTGATGCTTTTTTTACTGCCTCTCTCCCTCTTAGGATCCAAAATTTCCGTCGTAGCTCAGCGTACACTCTTCCAGGTCCTGAATGGAGTAATTGTGCATCATAATGCTTAATAATAAGAGTAACTACTGGATTAGTGGGATTTAAAACGACAGGATGTAAAATATCTTTGGTGAGGCTCTCACATCTTCTAAGTCTGCCGCCCACCTCTGATCAGATTGGAGTCTTGGTCATATTCAGTGCAAGTCCTGACAATTGACTACTGTTGGTACAGGCTTTCCTTCCTTGAGCAATGCAAACTCCTTTGGGAAATCATGCATCTGACAATGTCTCAGGAGAGTCAGTTCTGCTTCATGATAGTCATCTGCATGTGGTGGTTGTCCATTTTCAGCCGCCCCATGAAGGGATTTCACTGTGTTGTCTAGTAACTCTTGATAACTACTGAATTGCTGAACATCTGGAATAACTGGTGTTTCATTAAGTGTCCCACAGAAGGTGAGTTTCCTAAGCTCAGAGTCTTCATCAGGGTTTTGATGTTCAGGAACCTTTGGCCAGTTACATTTTGGTTGTGTCAAGAAGGCTGGACCTTGCCTCCAGCGATTGTCTTGGTCAATTGTGTCACCGTCAGACACGAGTAATATCATCAGCCAGGATTAGTCGATGAATCGACATAGTGCCAGGATCCTGGGTCAGACAAACTCTTGTATTTCGCTAACTCTGACTCCCACAAACACCTTGTACCTGCAAGAATCAGACTGCAGCCAAGCTAGAACTGTGGTAGAGTCAGTCCAATATACAAAGTGGTGGATCTCTAGCGTCAGTTCTCTCTTCAAGACTGCACCTAGCTGTGCTCCTGTCAAAGCCCCACATAGCTCTAAGCGTGCAATGGAGTTTTGTCTCTTCGGAGCCACTCTGGATCTTGCTGCTAGGAAAGCTATCTGTGTGTTGTGCTGATCATCTTCAGTACTCAAGTATGCTACTGAGCCATAGGCTCTCTCTGAAGCATCGCAGAAAATGTGAACACTGCGATGTTTGATTGGCTGCTGAACAATACCACTGTAGCACCGTGGTAAGGTGATCTGAGCTAAATGGGGAAGCTCATTTTCCCATTCTTCCCATGCAGCTAGCAGATCAGCTGGCAGGCAGGGGTCATCCCAGCCTCTTTACTTGTTCCAGAGCAATTGTACAATGATCTTTGCCCTTGTTGTGAAGGGAATCAGATACCCTAAGGGGTCGTACTGCTTTGCAAGTGTGCGGTAAATCTTGCGCATGGTGATTTCTCCTTTATCCTCTTGGAATGGTTTGTATGCTAAGGTATCAGATTGGCAGTTCCATATCAGTCCAAGGGTTCGTTCCAGAGGGTTAGTTGTACCTTGGCTGAGCCAAATCTCGCTGCCCTTTGACTTCAGCTCAGATGGAAAATGGTCAATGACCATAGTATGATCTTTACTGTAGGATCTTTACTGGCCCATTGTCGCAACTCGAAACCAGCCTCCGATAGGTGATTTTGTAATCTGTTTACTAGCTGCTTGGCCTGTTCCACATCTGAGATGCTTTTAAGACAGTTGTCTACGTAGAAATTACGTTCAACAGTTTGCCGCACATCATCTGTGGACTCAAGGATTCCTACATGTGACTGAAGGGCGAAAACAGCACAGCAGGGACTGCAGGTGGTTCCGAAAGGTAAGACTGCCCATTGATAGATGGTTGGAGGCTCAGACGTATTGCCATCACGCCATAGGAATTTGAGAAAGGGTTTGTCTTCATCAAGGAGGCGAACTTGATGAAACATGCCTCTCACATCACTACAAACAGCAATTGGATGCTCCCGGAAGCGAAGTAATACTCCCAACAAACTTGCCCCAAGAGTAGGCCCAGGTAGCAGGTTCTCATTCAGTGATTGACCTTGGTATTCAAAGGAGCAGTTAATACTATGCGGTTCTTTCCATTGTGATGGACGATATGATGAGGTATATACCATGAAGGAGAGCTCGAACCACACTCCTTTGTTGTTGGTAAAGTGATGTATCCTGCTTGCTGTAACTTTTGGATTTAAGCATTATAGATATCGGTCAATTTGGGCTCTTTAGACAGTCGTTTTTCTGCACTACGTAGCAGAGGTAGAACAGCTTCTTTGGGTGCATTCAATGGTGTGAGTGACTCTTTCCAGAGTAGTGGGCTTGCGTATCTTTTGACTCCCTCCACATTAATTGTGACTGTTTTCTTTCCAGAATCCGAATGGCCTCAGCATCTTGACGTGAGCGTGTCACAACCTTATCAGAGCGATAGGGCAGAATATCCAGTTTCCACAAGTTCTCCACTTGGTTGAATAGTTCTGAGTCTGGTTTTGCACAAGAAACAAAGAAACATTCCTGTGGTTGGAGCTGAGAACAAAGGATCCTTGATGGACCTTGCAATGTCCATCCAAGTCTCGTATGTACTGCTGCCGGTCCTCCTTTAGACCCCAATATCACAGGTTCCACAGGTGTTATCAGATGTGGGTAGTCAGAACCAATAAGCACTAATGGCTGTGCCTGATTGATAGCATGTAGAGGCAGATCTCTGAGATAGCCATGTTTCTGCTGCAATTCAGTGATGGGATAAGTATGTTTGACTAACCCCAACCCTTTCGCAGTAAAGGCTCCAAAAACTTGAAATGATCTGTCAGGTTGTGAAGCAGGAGCGATTGTGAAGGACACTGAATTTCCACGAATGGTGTGTACCTCCTGTCTCACTGTACGAAGCGCTAAGTCCTCAATTGTTCCTTGAAGGCCTAAACGCTGAGCAGCCTCATGCAATAGAATCGTTCGCTCTGATCCATCATCCAGCACCGCATAGGTCTCTAGTGACCTGTCCCCATTACGAATCACAACCCGACTCAATTTAAGTAGCACTTGCTTTCCGCTTGTGGGTCGGTCCAGATACAAGGTCTGAGAAGTAGAACTTACTGGATCTGTGCTACTATCTGACTCTCTGATGTTGCATGTCCTGCTTGGAGCAGAGTTGGTATTAACATCATGCAGCACTTCAAGATGTCTCCTTTCGCATTGTTTACATTTCGCCTTTAGAGTACACTTTGAGGTTGGATGACTTCGGCCACATCTCCAGCATTGGTGACCCATTTTAATCCAATTCTCGACCTGTTGCTTAGTCAGGAGCTTAAAGTTTGAGCACTGATTCATATAATGATTGATGGTATCACAAAAGGGACAATACTTCTTGGGATTCTCCCGTGTTTTTCCTGAAGGTACTGACCCTGTACCTAAGTTTCCTGTTAATACTTCCTTCTGGTCTCTCCCATGTAGGATAGTAGTTGGCTTTCGAGCAGGAAATCCTGGCCTCTTATCCTTGTGTAGACCAAACTTCTCTCGATCAAGGAAGGTAGTGTATCGTGTTCCCTCTACCTGCACACGTACCTCATATTCAAGCCAGTTAGCTACATCTAGCAGTGTAGGGATGGGAGTCTGCAGTGGGTTGATAAATCTCTTAAAGTTGGCTCTCAGATCATAAGGCAACTTTGTTAAGAGGCGTGATACATGAGAACCGCATTTCAGCTCGGTCCATCCTGGACTACCCAACTGATTCAACATCCCTACTAAAGCACGAACCTGAAGAGCAAATCCTTTGAAGGCTCTGACATCTCCACTTCTGATATTGGGCCCATCCATCAAACTGGATATTCGCTGCAGTGCCAGCTGGTGTGGTTGCCCAAACATGTCTATAAGTGCTCGCATAGTGTCACTAAAGGGAGAAGGACCATGACTGTAAGAATCTGCAATGAGCAAGGCATCTTCTAATTTCAAATGATCCATGAGTATTTGAAACTTGAAGGATTCAGATGCGTCTTCAGGCAAAACGTTATCTAAAGCAAGTTTAAGTCGATTAAATTCTCGCGGATTATCATGTATAAAATCTGGGATGGTGGGTGTAGGCCCACGATACTGGACTGACGTAGGCTGGTAAGGATGAATAGGCTCTTGGTGCAAGGTTGGATATGACATATCAGTTTGAATCGAATCGTTCATTATCAGGATAGCGATCATTTCTCCGTTCTCGTTGAAAATAAGGACCAGAATGTTCAAGCATGACTGGTTTGTGGGAAGTTTGAGTTAAATGCCCATAACGTGGATCACAAAAATTTCTGGCAGGCTGGTACTCTGAATGCGAGTTATATTATATGGGTCAGCAGCAGGATGACATGGATGTCGAGGGGGTTGACGAAAGTGATTGGGTAATGGGTTAGATTCATTATATAGCTGATTAGTTGGAGTAGACTGATTATGACGATCGATTGCATGTGGCATAAGTTTCCTCTCTACCATGGGGGGCTCCGCGTATTGAGGTGTTGCCTGACCTGAATGTATTGAAGCACCACTCAGTCGTCCTGTTTCCTTTAGACGATGTATGAGATCTTCAATGAGGTCTTGTCGGCTATCGTTATACACATGCAGAGACTCATCTCTTTGAGGCACTGGTGGGGGCAGTACGGGTTGATCAGAAATTTGCTCATAATGAGGGGGAGACATCCTCCTAGCATCTATTGGAATAGCAGATCTGTCAAACTCCGCATCAGGAGATGGCTGTAAGGATGGCGAAACCTGTGGTGTATCTAACACAGGTAAATTAGTGATTATTTCTGAAATTCGTTGCACATCTTGCCTCAGCTGCTTGCTCTCTTCTCTCATTTCGTGGATGAAAGAGATAACATCAGTATTTCTTACTGCACTAGCATGCTCGTTTGCGAATGTATGCTGTGTCTGAGCTAAACCAAACTCATAATCTTGAAGATATGAAGGCGGTCTAGTAATTCTACGTGGGCGAACTACGTCACTATCTAACATTTTCTCTCCTGGTTTGGACATAGTTACTGAGACGGTTGTGCATCCGGCTCGAAGGACCATAAATGTTATGAAGAACGGGGTTGCACTGGTAACTGTTACGGTGCCAATCGTCTCAGTATGTATATTAACACTATTAATGTCCAATAACCATGAAAGAAAAAACACAGACGTACTAAATTGTAGGTGTTTACTCAAATAGGATATATTAATCCTCAAATAACAATATTATTTAAATGAAACAAAAACATACATCAAAAAAGCGTAGGCCTGCGCAAATAATAATGAAATAAAGGTTCACAATAGGATGTAAAGAATAATGCTGATTCCATACTAATCAATAGTAAAGAAAACTATTATAAAGGGTCCTTTCTACACGTTCAGATACCAGGAGGTCGAATGAAGCTGGTCTTTTAGCTACAGTCTCAGGGCCGTTGGTGCACAATGAATCCTCCCGCGATAAGAAGGGCAGGAATTTCAGCCAGTACTGGATGTTGCTGAATAGTTATGATGCTGCTTCATACGACTCTTGCACATGTGGTTCTTAACGTGATCAGTAATAGTTTGAATCATCGTATGATGGACACCAGCAGCACTGCTAATGTGCTGAGTCATAGCCATACAATATGCATGTAGATAATAGTAATGTGGACAATTAAATACTCAAACATTACATCAACAATGCAGCAGTTGTACATCAATTAAACACAAGTAACTGACAATCATATTAATAATATAATGTACTGTTGAGTGAAACTCACTTTCCTCATTGACGCACTTGCAAGGATCGTCACGAGCGAGACTTCGGCACCGTCTATAAGCGTTATTAAAACCCATCCTCTGTCAATCCGGATTATAATGCACCCTTCTGCAGTTCACAAAGTGAAGGTGCTACAGAATGAGTTGATAATTTACTGTTTTACGCCGTTAAAGATGAGATTGTAGGACCTCTGCTTTTCACATCGCCTTTCTGAACGGATTCACTTTGTTTTTATCATTCGGTTGATTTGAACTGAACTGAACTGATTCGCGAACGCTTGCTTGATTTGGTTGATTCCTAACTGAACTGATTCGCGGTGGCGCGACTCACTTAATATGCCACACCTTTTCTTCTAAATGAGAGATGAAATAATCGTCATACAACACCTATTTTAAATGTGCATAAACTGAGCAATGGCTTTTTTACATTGTGTGTCACAAAAACACTCTGTAATCCACTCAAAACGCTATTGAAACCCATTTTCAGAGCACAAAAAACTGGTTGTAAGCGCTGTAAACGGAAGTTCTAAACATTTTACCGGAAGACGCTGGTCGCTATGGTGCCCTCCATGCAGCAGCCAAGAAAAAGGTCTATAATTGTAATGAGTAGGGGTGTGAATTTACACTGGTCTCACGGTTTGGTTTGGTTACGATTATCATGCCATCGACTAAGTTCAATTCGATATCTAAACAATAATGATGCTTTCCATACATAATTAGATTTTTTCTTCACAACACAAGAATTTTTTTAATTCAAATCTATAAATATATTAATATTTAGATATTATTCCGTTATAACTGCCTGCTCGACTAAATGGTTGACATATTTTGACCATATCTTATTGAGAGGAGTACCTGACTTAACTAAACCTGATTGAGCCATCTCTACCACTTGGTTGAAGTATGTTATGCCAAAAATATCCACTAGTTGTCACTAACTCAATCAAAAGCACTCGTCACAACATTACTTCTTCTTTGAAATCAAAAACAAGGAAATCAGATAGAAAAAAATTATTTTGTCTACTTTTGTCTAATTTGTTTGTCTGATTTTGTCTAACTTTGTTTAGTTTTGTCTCGTTTTGTTTAGTTTTGTCTGATTTTGTCTATTTTTGTTTAGTTTTGTCTAGTTTAGTTTTGTCTGGTTTTGTCTGATTTTGTCTACTTTTGTCTGATTTTTTCTACTTTTGTTTTCTCTAGTTTTGTTTGTCTGAATTTGTCTAGATGCGTTTTGTCTGATTTTGTCTACTTTTGCCTGCTTTTTTTTGTCAGATTTTGTCTATTTTTGTCGTTTTGTTTGTCTGATTTTGTCTACTTTTGACTAGCTTTGTTTTGTCAGATTTTGTCTACTTTTGTTTTGTCTGATTTTGTCTAGCTTTGTTTTGTCAGATTTTGTCTACTTTTGTTTTGTCTGATTTTGTCTAGATGCGTTTTGTCTGATTTTGTCTACTTTTGTCTAGTTTTGTTTTGTCTGATTTTGTCTAGTTTTGTTTAGGTTTGTCTTGTTTTTGTTTAGTTTTGTCTGATTTTGTCTATTTTTGTCCGATTTTGTCTACTTTTGTCTAGTTTTGTTTAGTTTTGTCTAATTTCGTTTTGTCTGATTTTGTCTACTTTTGTCTAGTTTTGTTTTGTCAGATTTTGTCTACTTTTGTTTAGTTTTGTTTCATTTTGTTTAGTTTTGTTTAGTTTTGTCTAATTTCGTTTTGTCTGATTTTGTCTGGTTTTGTCTGATTTTGCCTACTTTTGTCTAGTTTTTTGTCTAGTTTTGTTTGTCTGATTTTGTCTACTTTTGTCTAGTTTGTTTTGTCAGATTTTGTCTACTTTTGTTTAGTTTTGTCTCATTTTGTTTAGTTTTGTCTGATTTTGTCTATTTTTGTTTATTTTTATCTAGTTTTGTTTTGTCTAAGTTTGTTTAGTTTTGTCTAGATTTGTTTAGTTTTGTCTGATTTTGTCTACTTTTGTCTACTTTTGTCTACTTTTGTCTGCTTTTGTTTTGTCAGATTTTGTCTATTTTTGTCGTTTTGTTTGTTTGATTTTGTCTACTTTTGTCTAGCTTTGTTTTGTCAGATTTTGTCTACTTTTGTTTTTTCTGATTTTGTCTAGATGCGTTTTGTCTGGTTTTGTCTACTTTTGTCTAGTTTTGTTTTGTCTGATTTTGTCTAGTTTTGTTTAGTTTTGTCTCGTTTTGTTTAGTTTTGTCTGATTTTGTCTACTTTTGTCTGATTTTGTCTGCTTTTGTTTTGTCTAGTTTTGTTTGTCTGATTTTGTCTAGATGCGTTTTGTCTGATTTTGTCTACTTTTGTTTTGTCTAGTTTTGTTTGTCTGAATTTGTCTAGATGCGTTTGTCTGATTTTGTCTACTTTTGTCTGCTTTTGTTTTGTCAGATTTTGTCTATTTTTGTCGTTTTGTTTGTCTGATTTTGTCTACTTTTGTCTAGCTTTGTTTTGTCAGATTTTGTCTACTTTTGTTTTGTCTGATTTTGTCTAGCTTTGTTTTGTCAGATTTTGTCTACTTTTGTTTTGTCTGATTTTGTCTAGATGTGTTTTGTCTGATTTTGTCTACTTTTGTCTAGTTTTGTCTCGTTTTGTTTAGTTTTGTCTGTTTTTGTCTATTTTTGTCCGATTTTGTCTACTTTTGTCTAGTTTTGATTAGTTTTGTCTAATTTTGTTTTGTCTTATTTTGTCTACTTTTGTTTGTCTGATTTTGTCTACTTTTGTCTAGTTTTGTTTTGTCAAATTTTGTCTACTTTTGTTTAATTTTGTCTCATTTTGTTTAGTTTTGTTTAGTTTTTTCTAATTTCGTTTTGTCTGATTTTGTCTAGTTTTGTCTGATTTTGCCTACTTTTGTCTAGTTTTTTGTCTAGTTTTGTTTGTCTGATTTTGTCTACTTTTGTCTGGTTTTGTTTTGTCTGATTTTGTCTACTTTTGTTTAGTTTTGTCTCATTTTGTTTAGTTTTGTCTGATTTTGTCTATTTTTGTTTATTTTTGTCTAGTTTTGTTTTGTCTAAGTTTGTTTAGTTTTGTCTAGATTTGTTTAGTTTTGTCTAGTTTTGTCTGATTTTGTCTACTTTTGTCTACTTTTGTCTACTTTTGTCTTCTTTTGTTTTGTCAGATTTTGTCTACTTTTGTTTTTTCTGATTTTGTCTAGATGCATTTTGTCTGTTTTTGTCTACTTTTGTCTAGCTGTGTTTTGTCAGATTTTGTCTACTTTTGTTTTGTCTGATTTTGTCAAGATGCGTTTTGTCTGATTTTGTCTAGTTTTGTTTAGTTTTGTCTCGTTTTGTTTAGTTTTGTCTGATTTGTTTAGTTTTGTCCGATTTTGTCTACTTTTGTCTAGTTTTGTTTAGTTTTGTCTAATTTCGTTTTGTCTGATTTTGTCTACTTTTGTCTAGTTTTGTTTGTCTGATTTTGTCTACTTTTGTCTAGTTTTGTTTTGTCAGATTTTGTCTACTTTTGTTTAGTTTTGTCTCATTTTGTTTAGTTTTGTCTGATTTTGTCTATTTTTGTCCGATTTTGTCTAGTTTTTTGTCTAACTCATTTTGTTTAGTTTTGTTTAGTTTTGTCTAATTTCGTTTTGTCTGATTTTGTCTAGTTTTGTCTGATTTTGCCTACTTTTGTCTAGTTTTTTGTATAGTTTTGTTTGTCTGATTTTGTCTACTTTTGTCTAGTTTTGTTTTGTCAGATTTGTCTACTTTTGTTTAGTTTTGTCTCATTTTGTTTAGTTTTGTCTGATTTTGTCTATTTTTGTTTATTTTTGTCTAGTTTTGTTTTGTCTAAGTTTGTTTAGTTTTGTCTAGATTTGTTTAGTTTTGTCTACTTTTGTCTGATTTTGTCTACTTTTGTCTTCTTTTGTCGGACAACATCACCAGAATACTTCGCTCTATCTGACTAGTAAGTAAAAATTCACAAAATTCACAATTTAGCCACACAGACTCCTATTCGTCCCACATAAATAACAGTAATGCATACCTAACTAACCCCATAGAGACTGTGTCTGTTCCTCGTATTATTAGATCAAGAAACAAATGTACTGTGTGCTCCAGAAATAATCTATTAAAAAACACTAAAAAGTGAAAATACAAATTTCATGAAGCTTGGTCTCCTAAACATCAGGTCACTAGCACCTAAAGCACTTATCATAAATTAAATAATAACAGATAACAATCTTAATGCACTCTGTCTCACTGAAACCTGGCTGAAACAAAATGACTATATTAGTTTAAATGAGGCAACTCCTCCAGGATTCTTATATAAACATGAGGCTCGTCAAACTGGTCGTGGTGGTGGAGTCGCGTCAATCTTTAGTGATATTCTTAATGTTAATCAGAGAAACGGACTTACGTTTAGCTCCTTTGAAGTACTAGCGCTTAATGTTGTCCTTCCAAACACTATGCAAAAACCTATGTTATCTCTCGCTCTAATCACCATATATAGACCTCCAGGACCCTATGTCAATTTTCTAAAAGAGTTTTCTGATTTTATCTCTGACTTACTAGTTAAAACTGATAAAATACTAATTGTAGGAGACTTTAAACATCCACATAGATGACGCTAACGACACATTAGGGCTCGCGTTTATGGACTTGCTACTCTCACTAGGAATAAAGCAAAATGTTATTAATCCAACCCATCACCTAAAGCATACACTAGATCTAATTCTGTCTTATGGAATTGAGGTCATTGATGTAGACATTATACCACAAAGTGATGATATTACAGACCACTACCTCTTACTATATAAGCTGTGTTTACCTGAAATTAGCAGATCCGCACCGATATATCGCGCTAGTAGAACTATTGTTCCATCCACTAAAGATGAATTTATAAATAACTTACCTGATCTTTCTCTACTTCGAAATGCACCAGCAAAAGCAAATGACCTTGATGTAGTAACCAGCAGTATGGATGCCATCTTTACTAGCACTTTAAATACTGTGGCACCCATCAAACTAAAAAAGGCTAGAGAGAATAAAACTACACCGTGGTATAATAGTCATACCCGCGCTCTCAAAACAGCAACCCGTGCCCTGGAACGTAAATGGAAAAAAACAAAATTAGAAGTCTTTAGAATTGCATACAAAGACAGTATGTCCAGCTATAGGAGGGCTTTAAAATCTGCCAGGGCTGAGCACCTCCGCAAACTGATAGAAAATAATCATAACAATCCTAGATTCTTATTTAACACCATTGCTAAATCAACAAATAATCGGTCATCTTTGGAACAAAACGTTCCACCGCAAATTAATAGTGATGACTTCATGAATTTTTTCAGTGATAAAATAGAAGGCTTTAGACAGAAAATAGGAGATATTAAACTTTCTGCACCGCCTTATACTTCAGATCCAGTAAACACGCCACTGAATCTAAATAACCTACAGTGCTTTAAAATCATAGAACAGGAAGAGCTAGACAAAATTATAAATAGCTCTAAATCAGCTACGTGTATATTGGACCCAATTCCAGCAAAGTTACTGAAAGAATTGCTACCTGTTATAGGAGAACCTCTTCTTAACATTATCAACTCTTCTTTATCTTTAGGCCACGTTCCAAATCCTTACAAGTTAGCTGTTATTAAACCTATTACTAAGAAACCACAACTGGACCCCAGCAACTTAGCTAATTATAGGCCTATTTCAAATCTTCCATTTATATCTAAAATACTAGAAAAAGTTGTTTCTGCTCAATTATGCTCCTTTCTGCAGACGAACAATGTTTTTGAAGTGTTTCAGTCAGGTTTCAGAGCTCATCACAGTACAGAAACTGCATTAGTGAAAATAACCAACGATTTACTCTTAGCTGCTGACCAAGGGTGCATCTCGCTATTAGTTCTACTCGATCTTAGTGCAGCATTTGACACCATTGACCATGATATCCTTATTAATCACTTAAAGTCTACAGGTGTCCAGGGACAGGCCCTACAATGGTTTAAGTCATACTTATCTGACCGTTACCAGTTTGTGAATATTAATAGACAGCCTTCACAAATCAGCCCAGTAAAATACGGGGTGCCTCAAGGATCAGTTTTAGGCCCTTTGCTGTTTACAATATACATGCTACCCCTGGGAGACATTATTAGAAGACATGAGATCAGCTTTCACTGCTATGCAGATGATACTCAATTATATATTTCAACTAAACCTGACGAGACGTCCAAACTGTCCAAGCTAACTGAGTGTATTAAAGATGTTAAAGACTGGATGACCAACAATTATCTTCTCTTAAACTCAGACAAAACAGAATTATTACTTATTGGGCCTAAATCCTGTACACAGCAGATCTCACAACTCGACGTACAATTAGAGGGATACAAAGTTAGCGTTAGCTCTACTATAAAAGATCTGGGTGTCATATTAGACAGCAATTTAACTTTTAAAAATCATATATCCCATGTCACAAAAACTGCTTTCTTTCATCTGAGAAATATCGCTAAGTTACGAAGTATTCTATCCATCTCAGATGCAGAAAAGCTAGTCCATGCTTTTATGACTTCTAATAATCTAAATCTAAAGCTTTAAATAATCTAGCTCCTGTTTATCTAACCAATCTTCTGTCTCGCTACAATCCATCTCGCTCTTTAAGGTCTCAAAACTTAGGGCTTCTGGTAGTACCTAGAATAGCAAAGTCGAGTAAAGGAGGTCGAGCCTTCACATTTATAGCTCCTAAACTCTGGAATAGCCTTCCTGATAACGTCCGAGGCTCAGACACACTCTCCCAATTCAAAACTAGATTAAAGACCTATCTGTTCAGTAAAGCATACACTTAGTGCACCACTTAGGGGGCTTCCACACAGGTTATGCATCTTGTTGATATACACTGTGAACATCAGCTACGCTAATTATTTTCTTTATTCTCCATTTCCACCTGGGGATACTCTTCCCGAGGCCCTCAGACTATGCAGAGTCACTGATTCGATCCAAGACCAACGACGAGATGATCCCAAGGTTTCCATATCCTGGACCTGGCCGAATGCTGAGCAGCTACTGTGATGGTCATGGAAGAGTGGAGAACATGAGACTGATTCCTGTGACGCTCCAGAGACAGACGAGTCTTCGCTGAGGCCAGCTTCCAGCCTCCGCCACTGAGACTGCAGCTCTGCACAAGACGTTTGGCCAGCGGAGAAATTAAAATGGTCGTGCCCAACTGAGCCTGGTTTCTCTCAAGGTTTTTTTTCTTCACTTCCGCCATTAGTGAAGTTTTTTTTCCCTCTCCGCTGTCGCCACTGGCTTGCATGGTTCGGGATCTGTAGAGCTGCGCATCGTTGGATTTGCCCTTCAATATTTGGACTCTCAGTAGTGATTATTAAACCACACTGAACTGAGCTCAACTGAACTGAACTTAAACACTACAAACTGAACTATACTGTTCCTATTTACTGTGACCTTTTTTATGTGAAGCTGCTTTGACACAATCTACATTGTATAAGCGCTATACAAATAAAGGTGATTTGAATTGAATTGAATTGAAAGTTACTGTTGGGGCTGAACAAAGAATGTAATAATAAAAAAATCATAAATTCACATTTTATGTAAAAAAAACAAAAACACATTGTTGTGAAGCTATGAATGTAATATGGACCTTTTTAATGTTTTGTCTGAAGTGTAATCTGGATAAATAAGTGAATTGTATGAATTTTGAACAGTGTAATAAAAGAAAAAAAAATGGCAATGCCTGATATCATCTGAACTCGGAAGCAAAGCAGGGTTGTCCCTGGTTAGTACTTGGATGGGAGACCGCCTGGGAATACCAGGTGCTGTAAGCTTTTTGAATTCCTTCATTTGGCAAAAAAATTCATAAATAAATAAAAAAATAAATAAAAAACTATTGAGGGGCCAAGGGCATTGTTTCTGTCAGTGCTGTGTCAAGGCAAGCTGAGCGGCACTTGGCTCCTGGTGCTGCGCCTATTTTTAAATAGCCAACTCTTGACGGCTGCTCTCCCTTACGGCCGTACCACCCTGGCAATGCCTGATCTCATCTGAACTCGGAAGCAAAGCAGGGTTGGACCTGGTTAGTACTTGGATGGGAGACCGCCTGGGAATACCAGGTGCTGTAAGCTTTTTGAATTCCTTCAAGGAGGAGGACCGTGGTAGCATCAAATTGCTGTCTCAGCGTATAGTATCGAAACTACTCACTGATTGGTGTGATTGAAAATGGTCTCATTCATTTCACTGATTTAAAGCAAGAAGAGAAGGCAGCAGTTCCACCAAGATTTGAACTCAGATCACTGGATTCAAAGTCCAGAGTGCTAACCATTACACCATGGAACCAAGACATCCCTTACAGGCTATCTAATGCTCAGAAACTGGTGTTGAAACAGGCCTCTGTGAAATCCAAGCTATCCATCATAACAAAAGTCAACCGCAAGGGCTCGTCCAGGATTTTAACCCGGGACCTCTCACACCCTAAGCGAGAATCATACACCTAGACCAACTAGCCACTAAAACATGAAGCTTTCACATGGCATCAGAAGCAGTGCATGGTTGGAAATCTTTATGTAACAATTGAGTCAGTACATACCTTCAAAATCTCATGCGTTGAAGCAGGGCTTGTGCGTGAATTCTCCCACCCAAAACCAGACTCGCAGCCCCAGACCGACAAGTTGAGTCACTCGTTAACTTAAAAATTTTTGTTGTCCAGCTGTTTCATTGAGTAAATTGATCTCATCAGTTTCACAGATTTATGCTGAATGGCAAAACCACACATCATGTTACATAAGTGATTGCTGAAGGAGGACCGTGGTAGCATCAAATAGATGTCTCAGCGTATAGTATCGGAACTACTCACTGATTGGTGTGATTGAAAATGGTCTCATTCATTTCACTGATTTAAAGCAAGGAGAGAAGGAAGAGGTTTCACAGAGATTTGAACTCGGATCACTGGATTCAAAGTCCAGAGTGCTAACCATTACACCATGGAACCAAGACACTTCTTAAAGGCTATCTAATGCTCAGAAACTGGTTATGAAACAGGCCTCTGTGAAATCCAAGCTGTCCCTCAAAACAAAAATCAACCGCGAGGGCTCGTCCAGGATTTTAACCCGGGACCTCTCACACCCTAAGCGTTTTACATGGTGATACTATCTGCTAACAAATGGAAATTTTCGAAAGAAGTTTTTATGAAAGCCATAATACCTCCCTGTAAAACACAAGACAGCTGCAAGGGCTCGTCCGGGAAAGGGCTCGTCCGGGGCTCGCACCCAAAGCGAGAATCACACCCCTAGAAGAGGTAAACTATTGAGGGGCCAAGGGCATTGTTTCTGTCGGTGCTGTGTCAAGGCAAGCTGAGTGGCACTCGGCTCCTGGTGCTGCGCCTATTTTTAAATAGCCAACTCTTGACGGCTGCTCTCGCTTACAGCCATACCACCCTGGCAATGCCTAATCTCATCTGAACTTGGAAGCAAAGCAGGGTTGGGCCTGGTTAGTACTAGGATGGGAGACCGCCTGGGAATACCAGGTGCTGTAAGCTTTTTGAATTCCTTCATTTGGCAAAATTTTTTTAAAATAAATAAATAAAAAAAATTAAAAAAGAGGTAAACTATTGAGGGGCCAAGGGCATTGTTTCTGTTGGTGCTGTGTCAAAGCAAGCTGAGCGGCACTCGGCTCCTGGTGCTGCGCCTATTTTTAAATAGCCAACTCTTGACGGCTGTTTTTGCTTACGGCCATATCCCCCCGTGCATGTGTGAAAGTGGTACATTCCAGGAAGTGTTTGGCTGCAGTTGGTGAGAGAGGCTCACCACATTTTCTTCTGTTTAGTTTTATTTTTGACTCAAGTACATTTTTGTTAAACTTTTTTTGTGTTTGTTTAGTTTATCCTCCCAGCAGCGTGAGCTGTTCGGGAGTAGTGTTTTTTATTCCTGTTTTTTTTTTTTGCAATGGACGGATCTACGGTGACAGACCTGGCAATGGTGGACGGATTTGAGAAGGCAAATGAAAATAGACTGGACAGACGACAACGAGAAACAAACCGATCGGAGAAGGAAGCAAGGAAAAGGATTTATCTAAAAGAAGCAACTGTAACAGTGGACATGGGACAAACAACTGAGGTGAGAGCAATGGATTTAATTAAAGCAGTGATGGAGAGGATTGGGGATGGAAAGATTTTGGCTGTAAGACCAAAACAAAACAAGGAATATGAAGTAACACTTGAAAGAGAGGAAG
Organism: Danio aesculapii; assembly: GCF_903798145.1. Taxonomy (NCBI): domain Eukaryota; kingdom Metazoa; phylum Chordata; class Actinopteri; order Cypriniformes; family Danionidae; genus Danio; species Danio aesculapii. Next base: position 28,865,198 of record NC_079438.1, on the reverse strand, counting down.
ATGCTGATGTGTTAACAGACGGATTGACTATTAAAAGGGATAAACTGTACAGTAAAGAGGCTACAAAATCGAGATTATGTTGTCTCCTTCATGCATCTGCCTGTCTATGTTGCTGACATAGATATTTTAGAGAAATTGGATAATTGGGGAGTTTGTCCCATTTCAAAAATTACAAGAAGGTTCTATCCGGGCACAGATATTGAAGATATCCCTGAAGATGAAGATGTCCCTCCCGTACAGCACAAGAATAGAGACAGCAGAAGGACCACAATACTTTAGGGTGATGCACAGCCATCAGGTGAAAACTTGCAGGCTGTGCATGAGCCCAGATCATGTGGTGAAAGACTGTCCAGATTTTAAGTGTTATAAGTGCGAGGAAAGGGGGCATTTCGCAAGGGATTGCGATGCGGTAAAGTGCCCGGATTGTAATAAAGTTTTAAATAAATGTGAATGTTGGATGGGGGAAGAGGAGGAGGAGGTAGAGCAGCGGGTAGACAGACATATGTATGAAGGAGACAATATACAGTCAGAGGACAAAACAACAACACAAGACAGAAGAACAGAATCTAAAAGTGAAAAACTACAAGAGAATGAGGACAATGGAAAGGACAGTGTCACTGAACAAGAAGGGACAACATGGACACAAATGGATATGACTGACAGTTTAAGGAATGTTTTGGAATCAGCAGAATTGAGCAATTCGAATTATAAAGACTTACAACAAGAACAACAGGAAGACATATTTTGGACACAAATGCACATGACAGACAGTTTTCAAAAGGCAATGGACACAGTGGAGACAAAAGACCAAAGTAATGAGGAGCAAGACGAGTTAGAGGAACATTTACAAAAGGACGGAAACAAAGAGACACAGGTGAAATCATCAAAAAGAAGAAGATCGATAAAGATAAAACCTAATTTAGAGACTGCTAGGACAAAACTGCTAAAAGATGAAGAAATTGAATGCGCAAATAAGTATGAGTTGCTAAAGGGCTTGGAAGAGATGGACTGAGATGATGATTTTTATGAATGTTTTTATCTTATTTATGGTTTTAGGAATTGTGTCTTTTAATGCAAGAGGGCTTTTAGACATCAGAAAATTTGAAAAAGTGAAAGAAATGTGTAAACGAGAAGATGTGATTTTATTACAAGAGACAAACTGGAAGGAAGAATACATGAAGGAAATAAGAAAAAGGTGGAGTGGGGAGATTTTATACAATAACGGGGATGGGAGGCTGGGGAGAGGAGTTGCAATTTTAATAAAAGAAAACAGTGGGGTTTTATGTAAAACAATCTATAATGACAAAGAGGTGAAGTGTATGATATGTGAAATGGAGAATGAGAAGAAAAAAGTAATTATGGTGAACGTTCATGCCCCAACAGAGGAGAACAGAAAGAAAGAGTATTTTAATGTACTAAGAGATTATTTAAAGAAACATGAAAGAGTTATTATCATGGGGGATTTTAACACTGTTTTTAGTAAATTAGAAATGGCTGAGGGAATGGTTTTTAAAACAGATAAAGGAAGAAAAGAACTGAAAATATTGATGGAGGAAATGAATTTAATTGATGTGTGGAGAGAAAGGAATGAACAGACAAAAGAGTACTCAAGAAGACAGTTAGTGGGGAATTTTTTTTGTCAAACAAGAATTGATTTTATTTTATGCACAAGATATGTTGAAGAGTTTATAAGCAAGATCAAATATGAAGAAACAAGTCTGAGTGACCATAAGCCAATTTTTATGAATCTAGACTGGAGTAATGTGAAAAGAGGGCCAGGGGTATGGGTTTTAAACACAGCGGTTTTAAAGAATGAAGACTATGTTTTAAGTATAAAGCAAATTATTCAAAAGGAAAAAAAGGGAATGAAATTTATAATGAGGACAAAAGAATGTGGTGGGAGAATGTGAAACATTTAGTTAAAAAGTTTACTATAAAATACTGTAGACAGTTACAAAATTGTAAAAAATATAAGGAAAAGGAGCTGAAAGAAAAACTAGAAAACGAATTGAAAAATGAGAATGGAAAAGATATACAAAAGATAAAAGAACTGGAAGGAAGACTGAAAGAAATGGAGGAGGAGAAATTTGAAGGTGCAAGATTAAGAAGCAAAGCTAAATTTACAGTGGAGGGGGAAAAGTGCACTAAATTTTTCTTTGATCTAGAGAAGACAAGAGGGAAGGCAGAAATGATTAAAGAAATAAGGAGCAAAAATGGGAACATAGTGGAAGAAAATGAGGAGATTTTGGAAGAAATAAGATCATATTATGAGAAATTGTTTTGCACAGAGGGAGTAAAAGAAAAAGAAAAAAGGGAATTGCTAAAGCTAATCAAATCAAGAGTAGAAGAAGAGAGAAAAAGAGAACGTGACAAGGAGGTAAGAGAAGAAGAAATAAAAAGAGCAATTAGTGGATTGAACAAAAAGAAAAGTCCAGGAATTGATGGGTTGGGAAGTGAATTTTATATCGTTTTTAAATATATTTTATCTAGTATTTTAAAGGAAGTATATGATGAGATTTTTGAGAATGGTGGGGTAAATAAAAGAATGGGGATGGGCTTAATGAAGGTGATATACAAAGGAAAGGGGGATAAAGTAGATTTAAAAAATTATAGACCTATAACAATGCTCAACACTGATTTGAAGATTTTAGCAAAAGTTTTAGCTAACAGACTAAAGGAAGTGATGCCAAGCATAATCAAAACAAACCAAGCATATAGTATAAAAGGACGAGACATTGCTGACACAACTATGAGTATTAAAGACACAATAAGATATATAAATGATAAGAAGAAAGATGGTTTTTTAATTAGTCTGGACTTCGAGAAAGCTTTTGATAGAGTCGAGCATGACTTTTTATTTGGAGTGCTAAAGATTTTTGGTTTTGGGGAAAATTTTATAAAGTGGGTTCAGATTTTATATAGAGGAGCTATAACCAGGATAAAATGCAATGGTTTTTTAACGGACTGTTTTAAAATAACAAGATCAATCAGACAGGGTTGCCCGTTATCTGCACTTTTATATGCCTTAGTTGCAGAACCACTGGGATTAGCTGTGAAGCATGAGGAACGAATAAAAGGAATAGAGGTAGAGGGGGGAGTGAATAAAATATTTCAATATGCTGACGATACTACATTAATACTAAAAGATCTGGCAAGTGTAAAGCAAGCAATTGAAACGGTGCAACATTTTTGTAAGGGTTCAGGAGCTAAAATAAACGAAGATAAAACAGTATATTTGAGATTTGGAGGAACTGAGGCTTTATCTGGACATTTTACATTCAAGGAAATGGAGGAAATAAAAATTTTAGGCATTGTAGTTGGGAGGGATGAAAAGAAAGCAGAAGTAACCATGTGGGAGGAAATGTTAGGAGGGATTGAAAGAAGGCTGAGGTTTTGGAAGTTAATGTCTTTAACTTTAAAGGGGAGGGTTTTAATTTTGAATATTTTAATGGTTTCTAAATTATGGAATATTTTATATGTGTCATCAATGCCACTGTGGATGGAAAAAAGGCTGAAAAAATGTTTTTTAGATTTTTTATGGGAAGGGAAGCCTCCAAGAATAGCATATGATTTTAACTTTGAAAGGAGAAAGAGATGGCAATCTAGAGTGGGAAAAGGTGTTACTGTTGGGGCTGAACAAAGAATGTGATAATAAAAACTTTACTTGTGATTTTAATGAAAAGTGCAATATGGGAGAGAAGAGTTGTAGCAAAAAAGGAAAAAGATTTATTAGATGTGTGGAATGTGTTTAAGAGGAAGGTGGAGAAATATTTTGAATGTCTATTTTATTATTTTAAGTTAGAGGAAATGCAGGAGGCTTTTTATGATTTTTTTACTCAAGAAGTCACAAAGATTTTAAATGACACAGGAATAAAAATGTCTTTTTAAAAATGTGATTTTAACGTTTAAGGAATACTACGTGCAACATTTTATGTAAAAAAAAAAAAACACAAAAAAAAAAACACATTGTTGTGAAGCTATGATGTAAAATGGACCTTTTAAATGTTTTGTCTGAAGTGTAATCTGTATAAATAAGTGAATTGTATGAATTTTGAACAGTATAATAAAAGAAAAAAAAAAAGGTAGAGCATGAGACTCTTAATCTCAGGGTTGTGGGTTCGAGCCCCACGTTGGGCATTTCTGTTACCTTTCTCTCTCTCTATTCGGCAGCTTTCATTTGGATACATCAAGCATACCTATTATGCTTAGGTATGCTTCAGCATTTCTACTACAGTCGCATTGCTGTCTGAGTCTCTGTGGCGCAATCGGTTAGCGCGTTTGGCTGTCAACCGAAAGGTTGTTGTTTGGAGCCCACCCAGGGTCGAATTAAGCTTTTCTCTGCCTTGCAACTGCTAACATGTGCACTGGGCATAGATCCTGGACCACGTGCTGTCTAGCATTACATGATGACATCAGGATTTAGCAGAAGTTTGTTGTCCAGTACCTGGATTGGCCAAGTTACTTATTCCAGTTGACTTTAAAACAGCATCAAACTTTACACAGGTAGGGAAGGTATTGATCAAAACAGTGACTAGAATGGTTGTACCAGAAGCCCGGCTAGCTCAGTCGGTAGAGCATGAGACTCTTAATCTCAGGGTTGTGGGTTTGAGCCCCATGTTGGGTGTTTCTTTTACCTTTCTCTCTCTCTCTTTTCGGCAGCTTTCATTTGCATCCGTCGAGCATACCTATTAA
>NC_079438.1:28818006-28858006 GCF_903798145.1 Danio aesculapii | reverse complement strand
ATTCCAGTTGACTAAAACACAGCATCAATCTTTACACAGGTAATGATTAAAACAGTGACTAGAATGAAAGTATCAGAAGCCTGGCTAGCTCAGTCGGTAGAGCATGAGACTCTTAATGTCAGGGTTGTGGATTCGAGCCCCACGTTGGGCATTTCTGTTACCTTTCTCTCTCTCTTTCGGCAGCTTTCATTTGGATTCATCGAGCATACCTTTTGAGACAAAGTTCAGCGTTTCTACCACAGTTGGTATGACTAAGCTGAGTCTCTGTGGCACAATCGGTTAGCACGTTCGGCTGTTAACCAAAAGGTTAGTTGTTTGAGCCCACCCAGGGACGAATGAAGGCTTTCGCTGCCTTGCAACTGCTAACACATACACCGGGCAATTATCCTGGGCCACGTGCTGTCTAGCATTACATGTTGACATCAGGATTTAGCAGCAGTTTGTTGTCCAGTGCCTCTTTTGGACAATTTTTTTTATTCCAGTTGCCAGGTGAACTGAGCAAAACCATCCCTGTCCAGAGATGGATTGCCCACACCATATTTCACTCTGGCAAGCTGCGGCCAGATTTACAGCTGTGGTATGAGTCCCCTGGTCCAGCTCTTATTTACCACCAGACACCAACACCTGACAGGTTCTGCACCCACCGGTTAATGGTGTGGATGCCCTACGACCTGTGGAAGGTGAGGTTCTCCTGCCCAACTTGTGGCAAGAATCTGACAGGTTATGGTGTCCACAAGAGGGCTCGAAAGGTCCTGGACATTGACAGATACTACCTGATGTTGACTGAGACACTCAGGTGCACTGTGTGTTCTCTGAACTATCTGTCAACAAGTCAGATTGTCCGCGACCAACTTGACCTGCCACACCAGAAAATGTTCAGACTGATTCTGACCCGCAAGTAAGTATAGCAGAGTAGAAAATGTGGTAGTTATGTAGACCCAAACCACTGACCCTCCAATAATTACCTGCAATTAATTACAGCGACAATGCGCATTTCAGGTATGCCTGTGACATCCTTGTCATTAGGTTGCTTCGGGACAGGACATTGGGCAACAGTCCGGCTCGACTGGTGAAGCAGCTGAGAGAAAACCATGGGGAGGAATGGCTGAAGAGGTTGGCACACTATCTTGGAGAGTGTGCTGACTTTGTTGATCGACCCAGCCTTTTTCCCGTGGCCTGCCAGAAGCCTCCAGAGCCCATCGACATCCCCACCAGTCGTTGGCTACTCTCAGTGTATGGCAGGGACATCCTCTCCAGGCTAGACCACATTAAGGCCAGCATCACATCCATCTTTGGGACTATATTAAAGATGGATTCGACCAAACAGGTAATGCATCACTGACTCTGTGTTAGGCTTGAATGTTTTTAAATTCTATAATATTGCTATATTATTATTGTTGGCTGTGATAAAATTCGAACATAAATGCTTTGCTACATTTATAAATTCCAGATCACAAAGAAGCTGGCTGGTCATGGAGGGGGGAAAACGCTCTGGTTGACCTCCATTAGCAATGAGATTGGATAGATTCTGACTAGTGTCCTGACAGTGCAAGAGTTGCCAGGGCTGGACAGAATGGTGGCTGGTGTCATGGAGCAGTACCCCCAGGCAGCTGTTCCACCCCCAATGCTGCTCTATGTGGACTGTGGCTGCTGCATAAATGAGGGAGCGACCAGTAAGTTGCAGAATAGGTTTGGAGAATGGCCAGATCTTCACATAAGGCTGTGGGTGGGTGATAACATAAGGGTGTGGGTGATCTGGCATTTTATGAGGCAGCTGGCTGTGGGCTGCACCACTGATGCCCATTCCCTATACCCCACCTTTATTGGACGCCTGTCCGCCTGGATCTTTGAGTGAGATGCAGGAGATCTCAGCGAGTTGCGGAAGGCTAAAAAAAAACAGCTGATGCAGGAGGGTGTGCCATCTATAAGTGATGACATGGTGGACAGAAGCATCACCAAAAAGGATCTTAGCCGTTACTGCCGCAGGAGGACACGTGGCGAGGAAGACACCATATGCCTTATTGAGAGGCTGCTGCAGGAACTCAGGGGAGCAAATGGGAGGGACCTTAATGTGTGCCCTTAATGGATGAGGTCTAGCGTGTTCAAAACCCTCCTGTCAGATGCATCCAGGATGTGCCTGGAGTGCCACTCTATACAGAGGTAGGCACCACCACAAAGTCTGGGGTCATCCTGACAAAATATCGGTGTGCTAGAGGGTCCACGTCCCAGGAGTCTTTTCACTGCCACCTGAACAGGTTCATTCCAGGTTGGTATCTCACATGTGTGAACTTTTAAATAATTTTTAAAATGTAGAAAAGTGTGCCTTTTTATTAATTAGCTTTTTTCTGCTAAGAACCAGTGCCAATGCACTAAATTTTCAACTATCCCTCCTGGAAGGCCTGAACAGGTGGAACCAGGATCGAGGGACTGCGGCTGTGACCAGCAAGCCAGCATCCCTTCTCACATACTCCGGGGATATGGCCCACTCTGTCAACACCAACAGCCTGAAGGTGTTTGGTCGGGCTTTTATACCAACATTCAGGCCTCCTGCCCAATACACCGGTATGTCCTACACTTAACTATGTGCATAATACTTTTGGTTTGGGGGTGTTCATTGTTATTTATTTGTATTTTTTTATTATTTGCATCACCAAAGCCAACCATGCGGTGAGTGGCAAATACAGAAGTCTAGATATTATTGAAAGTCTTTGTAGTATTATTATGTAATGCTTTAAATATGATAAGTCATATATGTCTGTGTCTTTTTGTTCTCCATTTGTAGGAGAGCTGCTTGGTGTTGACTACCTCCTGAGTCAGACTGGACAGCCCATGGCATTAAACCCAGACTCAGAGGAGACAGAGGAAATGTTGGAGGATGTGGATGAAGGTGGGGAAGAAGATGAGGGCTTCGGGGAGGACGAAGTATATGATATAACTGTGCCAAGTCTCTCCAATGACCCAAACTTCTCCATCTCCTCTCACTTCCTGCCCTCCTCTCAGCCCATTGCCACGACCCAAGCTGCTGTCTCTTCCATCCACCCTGCTGCCTCCACCGCCCTGGAAACTAACTCCTCCATCCATCCTCCAGCCTCCACCGCCCTGGCAACTACCTCCTCTATCCATCCTCCAGCCTTCACCGACCTGGCTGCGACCTCCTCCATCCACCCTCCAGCCTCCACCACTCTGACTGCCACCTCCTCTGCTGTTTCCACTGGCACTTCCTGAAGTGTTTATTTTTAATATTGACATTTAAATATTTTCAGGGGTCTTTTGTTTTGTAAATTTCTAATTTATTTGTTTTTATCATTTATTTTACAATTGAAAATATCTTTGCTTATTTCATTTTGTGTTGTTATTTATTTTTGTTTAATTTATTTGCACATTTTGTATTATTTTTATTTATTCCAAGAATCATTTATTTATGTAAATTGCTTTATTTATGTGTGTGTTTTTTCTCTTCTTTTGCACTTGTTTGCACTGCTGTTGAGCTATTATATTGTAAATGTAAATAATTGGCTATGACTAATTTTAAATAAATGTTTGGTCATTTTAACTGTTTCTCTGCTTGTTTCTTTAGTTGGTTGTGTTTTGCTATAGTATAATTCAAAAAATTAAATAGGCACAAAATGAAATAGTCCAGAAAATAATGTTTCAATAAAGAAACTAGTTTGTAGTTTCTCTATACTTAGCAGAAATGTACTTAAAAGCAAATATATAAAAAAAATTAAAAAAGCTAATAAAATATGTAGTATTGATCAAATATCAATAGTACAAATAAATTATTAAAAACTAAATAAAAAATATTTTCCTCTTCCGCCCCTTTTTCTTCTCTTCTTTCTCTTTTTTTCCTCCTTTTCTTCTCTGTTTTCCTCTCCCTTTCTTCCCCCTTCGTAACAGACTATTGTTCCCCAACACTCACCAATGTATATAAAGCAGAAATGGGAAAGGGAAGCCAATATAATAATAACAAATGAGGAATGGTTAACTATTTGAAAAACACAGATGGTCACAATTAATTCAGATTCATGAAGGGAATTTATTTGGAAAAATGTAATCAGGTTCTTTATAACACCTGAAATAAAATACTTTCAAACTAGAGATCAATAAATGGTGAATGCTGGAGAAAATGTGGAAATGTATTGGCAGATCATTTCCACATAGTTTGGGATTGTAATATTATACACACCTATTGGCAAGATTTAAATAAAGAGATAAATGCAATAATAGTATTGAATCTGGAATGTAATTTTAAAACTATGTACCTGGGAATTTTAACGTTAACTTTTTAGAGTATATAAAAAGCGATAATAGGGCCCAATATTGCTAGGTCGAATGGGGGCATTATTATTCTAAACAAATATCAGAACATTTTGTTTAATCATTTGACCAAATGGCGATGATTCCACCTTTTCTGATCACTAGCGACATTTTGCTCTGTATTTATCATGGGAAACATTACCGTTTTACAAGTTATGTAGAAAACATCTGCTATAACGTTACCTTGCTGTCGATTGTAACTTATCACTTAACAGAAATACACACAGTATAATAAACTAATAATAAAGTAGTGTTACATCTGGCTTACCTGATTCAAAGATGACGATTATAATAAAAGTGTTGTGTGATTGGTCAAAAGTAAGCCATCAAGGAAAAACGCGATTGGTCAAAAATACGTCACAGCAAAAAGAAATGCGATTGGTCAAAAGTAAGCCACTGAAGTGAAACGCGATTGGTCGAAATGACGTCAGCACAAAGACAAACGCGATTGGTCAAAAGTAAGCCACCGAGGTGAGACGTGATTGGCTTATGTGGGCTTACTTTGGGCTTACTTTGGCTCTGTAGACGGGATGCTGCAGGCGCAAGCGAGAGCTAGTGGGATCGATGCCCGCATTCTCCACTTCTGTTTTCATGCCTTTCACACTGGCTTTTATTGCAAAGCTGGTTGCACCTGGAGGGTTTAGAGCGAATTTCCTTACGTCAGCTTTGCCGGTTCTGTGTAGTACTAATCATTGCAATCCTTCAGAAGCCCTATCAAGTCACAGTTTTCTTTTATTCAATGGCGCGTCCGCAGTGGGAAATCAAAGCACTAAATATATAGCAGAGTGCTGTCGATTAGCCCATAGGAATCATCACCACAAGCGATGTGACCACCTGGGAGAAAGATAGCGTTTTGGTCAAATGGAAGCAGGTGGACTTAAGGGTGAAGCGGCTAGGCTTTTTGGGTGACTTTCATTCAACTGACCCTGTGCCCAAAACAGAACAACAACATTGCTTTGCCGAAACCCGGGATCGAATCAGGGACCTTTAGATCTTCAGTCTAACGCTCTCCCAACTGAGCTATTTCGGCTGCCATGACACAGCTTTCCTGCAGCAGGGATGTCTGTGAGACCAAGCTGAGCCCTTAAGTGCATCTGAGGCATAAGAGAGTAAAAATTTGGCCAGTACGGGTATCGAACCCGCGACCTTGTCATTATTAGCACCACGCTCTAACCAACTGAGCTAACCGGCCGTTTTAATACCAGTGTGCTGGAAAACCCAGAGTTAGTGTCATTCTTTGGCCTTCAAGGGAACAGGATGCTATTTTAACTTTTTTTGTGCGGTGCTGGCAAAAGAAAAACAGGTCCCACCGAGATTTGACCTCGGATCACTGGATTCAGAGTCCAGACAGCTAACCATTACACCATGGAACCTTAAGATGACATAGAGCTGCTGCCCGACATGAAGATGATGAATTAAAAAAATGGCCTTGCAGGAAACTAGCAGAAGGTCCATCCAAGGCAAGGCCAATGTGCATTGATTTCTGAGTAACTCGTCATTCGGCATGCAGGGCTCCTCACACATTTACTGGAGCAGGACTAGGTAGAGCCTTCAAAAGAAAAGCACGCTATTCTAGGCAATTTGACGACTAAATGGCAGGCAGGGCAAAGAAGCCACCACAGAACAGATGTGATCTTATTTTTTCTTTTTTGACCACGTCTAAAATGTTCAATTTGGCTTGTGAAAAGGGGAATTAGCTCAAATGGTAGAGCGCTCGCTTAGCATGTGAGAGGTAGCGGGATCGATGCCAGCATTCTCCACTTGTGTTTTCATGCCTTTCACAGTGGCTTTTATTGCAAAGCTGGTTGCACCTGGAGGGTTTAGAGCGAATTTCCTTACGTCAGCTTTGCCGGTTCTGTGTAGTACTAATCATTGCAATCCTTCAGAAGCCCTATCAAGTCACAGTTTTCTTTTATTCAATGGCGCGTCCGCAGTGGGAAATCAAAGCACTAAATATATAGCAGAGTGCTGTCGATTAGCCCATAGGAATCATCACCACAAGCGATGTGACCACCTGGGAGAAAGATAGCGTTTTGGTCAAATGGAAGCAGGTGGACTTGAGGGTGAAGCAGCTGGACTTGAAGGTCCTAGAAAACCCATAGTAACTGTTATTCTCTGGCCTTCAAGGGAATAGAATGCTATTTTAGCTTTTTTGTGCTGTGCTGGCAAAAAAAAACAGGTCCCATCTAGATTTGAATTTAGATCGCTGGATGCAGAGTGCTATCCATTACATTATGGAACCTCAAGATGGTGTAGAGCTGCTGCCCGAGATGAAGATGATGAATTAAAAAACTGGCCTTGCAGGAAAGTAGCGGAAGGTCCATCCAAGGCAAGGCCAATGTGCATTGATTTCTGAGTAACTCGTCATTCGGCATGCAGGGCTCCTCACACATTTACTGGAGCATTACTAGGTAGGGCTTTCAAAAGAAAAGCACGCCATTCTAGGCAATTTGACGACTAAATGGCAGGCAGGGCAAAGAAGCCACCACAGAACAGATGTGATATTATTTTTTCTTTTTCGACCACGTCTAAAATGTTAAATTTTGACTTTGAAAAGGGGAATTAGCTTAAATGGTAGAACGGTCGCTTAGCATGCATGAGAGAGGTAGCTGGATCGATGCCCGCATTATCCACTTCTGTTTTCATGCCTTTCCCACTGGCTTTTATTGCAAAGCTGGTTGCACCTGGAGCGTTTAGAGCGAATTTCCTTACGTCAGCTTTGCCGGTTCTATATAGTACTAATCATTGCAATTCTTCAGAAGCCCTATCAAGTCACAGTTTTCTTTTATTCAATGGCACGTCCGCAGTGGGAAATCAAAGCACTAAATATATAGCAGAGTGCTGTCAATTAAGCCATAGGAATCATCACCAGAAGCGATGTGACCACCTGGGAGAAAGATAGCGTTTTGGTCAAATGGAAGCAGGTGGACTTAAGGGTGAAGCGGCCAGGCTTTTTGGGTGACTTTCATTCAACTGACCCTGTGCCCAAAACAGAACAACAACATTGCTTTGCCGAAACCCGGGATCGAACCAGGGACCTTTAGATCTTCAGTCTAACGCTCGCCCAACTGAACTATTTCGGCTGCCATGACACAGCTTTCCTGCAGCAGGGATGTCTGTGAGACCAAGCTGAGCCCTTAAGTGCATCTGAGGCATAAGAGAGTAAAAATTTGGCGAGTACGGGTATCGAACCCGCGACCTTGGCGTTATTAGCACCACGCTCTAACCAACTGAGCTAACCGGCCGTTTTCTTTCCAGTGTGCTGGAAAACCCAGAGTTAGTGTCATTCTTTGGCCTTCAAGGGAACAGGATGCTATTTTAACTTTTTTTGTGCGCTGCTGGCAAAATAAAAACAGGTCCCACCGAGATTTGAACTCGAATCACTGGATTCAGAGTCCAGAGTGCTAACCATTACACCATGGAACCTTAAGATGATATAGAGCTGCTGCCCGACATGAAGATGATGAATTAAAAAAATGGCCTTGCAGGAAAGTAGCAGAAGGTCCATCCAAGGCAAGGCCAATGTGCATTGATTTCTGAGTAACTCGTCATTCGGCATGCAGGGCTCCTCACACATTTACTGGAGCAGGACTAGGTAGGGCCTTCAAAAGAAAAGCACGCTATTCTAGGCAATTTGACGACTAAATGGCAGGCAGGGCAAAGAAGCCACCACAGAACAGATGTGATCTTATTTTATCTTTTTTGACCACGTCTAAAATGTTCAATTTGGCTTGTGAAAAGGGGAATTAGCTTAAATGGTAGAGCGCTCGCTTAGCATGTGAGAGGAAGCGGGATCGATGCCTGCATTCTCCACTTGTGTTTTCATGCCTTTCACAGTGGCTTTTATTGCAAAGCTGGTTGCACCTGGAGGGTTTAGAGCGAATTTCCTTACGTCAGCTTTGCCGGTTCTGTGTAGTACTAATCATTGCAATCCTTCAGAAGCCCTATCAAGTCACAGTTTTCTTTTATTCAATGGCGCGTCCGCAGTGGGAAATCAAAGCACTAAATATATAGCAGAGTGCTGTCGATTAGCCCATAGGAATCATCACCAGAAGCGATGTGACCACCTGGGAGAAAGATAGCGTTTTGGTCAAATGGAAGCAGGTGGACTTGAGGGTGAAGCAGCTGGACTTGAGGGTCCTAGAAACCCCATAGTAACTGTTATTCTCTGGCCTTCAAGGGAATAGAATGCTATTTTAGTTTTTTTGTGCGGTGCTGGCAAAAAAAAAACAGGTCCCATCTAGATTTGAATTTAGATCGCTGGATGCAGAGTGCTATCCATTACATTATGGAACCTCAAGATGGTGTAGAGCTGCTGCCCGAGATGAAGATGATGAATTAAAAACTGGCCTTGCAGGAAAGTAGCGGAAGGTCCATCCAAGGCAAGGCCAATGTGCATTGATTTCTGAGTAACTCGTCATTCGGCATGCAGGGCTCCTCACACATTTACTGGAGCATTACTAGGTAGGGCCTTCAAAAGAAAAGCAGGCCATTCCAGGCAATTTGACGACTAAATGGCAGGCAGGGCAAAGAAGCCACCACAGAACAGATGTGATATTATTTTTTCTTTTTCGACCACGTCTAAAATGTTCAATTTTGACTGTGAAAAGGGGAATTAGCTTAAATGGTAGAACGGTCGCTTAGCATGCATGAGAGAGGTAGCTGGATCGATGCCCGCATTATCCACTTCTGTTTTCATGCCTTTCACACTGGCTTTTATTGCAAAGCTGGTTGCACCTGGAGGGTTTAGAGCGAATTTCCTTACGTCAGCTTTGCCGGTTCTGTATAGTACTAATCATTGCAATCCTTCAGAAGCCCTATCAAGTCACAGTTTTCTTTTATTCGATGGCGCGTCCGCAGTGGGAAATCAAAGCACTAAATATATAGCAGAGTGCTGTCGATTAGGCCATAGGAATCATCACCAGAAGCGATGTGACCACCTGGGAGAAAGATAGCGTTTTGGTCAAATGGAAGCAGGTGGACTTAAGGGTGAAGCGGCTAGGCTTTTTGGGTGACTGACCCTGACCCTGTGCCCAAAACAGAACAACAACATTGCTTTGCCGAAACCCGGGATCGAACCAGGTACCTTTAGATCTTCAGTATAACGCTCTCCCAACTGAGCTATTTCGGCTACCATGACACAGCTTTCCTGCAGCAGGGATGTCTGTGAGACCAAGCTGAGCCCTTAAGTGCATCTGAGGCATAAGAGAGTAAAAATTTGGCCATTACGGGTATCGAACCCGCGACCTTGGCGTTATTAGCACCACGCTCTAACCAACTGAGCTAACCGGCCGTTTTCTTACCAGTGTGCTGGAAAACCCAGAGTTAGTGTCATTCTTTGGCCTTCAAGGGAACAGGATGCTATTTTAACTTTCTTTGTGCGGTGCTGGCAAAATAAAAACAGGTCCCACCGAGATTTGAACTCGGATCACTGGATTCAAAGCCCAGAGTGCTAACCATTACACCATGGAACCTTAATGATACAGAGCTGTTGCCCGACATGAAGATGATGAATTAAAAAAATGGCCTTGCAGGAAAGTAGCAGAAGGTCCATCCAAGGCAAGGCCAATGTGCATTGATTTCTGAGTAACTCGTCATTCGGCATGCAGGGCTCCTCACACATTTACTGGAGCAGGACTAGGTAGGGCCTTCAATAGAAAAGTACGCTATTCTAGGCAATTTGACGACTAAATGGCAGGCAGGGCAAAGAAGCCACCACAGAACAGATGTGATATTATTTTTTCTTTTTCGACCACGTCTAAAATGTTCAATTTTGACTTTGAAAAGGGGAATTAGCTTAAATGGTAGAACGGTCGCTTAGCATGCATGAGAGAGGTAGCTGGATCGATGCCCGCATTATCCACTTCTGTTTTCATGCCTTCCACACTGGCTTTTATTGCAAAGCTGGTTGCACCTGGAGCGTTTAGAGCGAATTTCCTTACGTCAGCTTTGCCGGTTCTGTATAGTACTAATCATTGCAATCCTTCAGAAGCCCTATCAAGTCACAGTTTTCTTTTATTCAATGGCGCGTCCGCAGTGGGAAATCAAAGCACTAAATATATAGCAGAGTGCTGTCAATTAGGCCATAGGAATCATCACCAGAAGCGATGTGACCACCTGGGAGAAAGATAGCGTTTTGGTCAAATGGAAGCAGGTGGACTTAAGGGTGAAGCGGCCAGGCTTTTTGGGTGACTTTCATTCAACTGACCCTGTGCCCAAAACAGAACAACAACATTGCTTTGCCGAAACCCGGGATCGAACCAGGGACCTTTAGATCTTCAGTTTAACGCTCTACCAACTGAGCTATTTCGGCTGCCATGACACAGCTTTCCTGCAGCAGGGATGTCTGTGAGACCAAGCTGAGCCCTTAAGTGCATCTGAGGCATAAGAGAGTAAAAATTTGGCCAGTACGGGTATCGAACCCACGACCTTGTCATTATTAGCACCACGCTCTAACCAACTGAGCTAAACGGCCGTTTTCTTTAGAGCGAATTTCCTTATGTCAGCTTTGCCGGTTCTGTGCAGTACTAATCATTGCAATCCTTCAGAAGCCCTATCAAGTCACAGTTTTCTTTTATTCAATGGCGCGTCCGCAGTGGGAAATCAAAGCACTAAATATATAGCAGAGTGCTGTCGATTAGCCCATAGGAATCATCACCAGAAGCGATGTGACCACCTGGGAGAAAGATAGCGTTTTGGTCAAATTGAAGCAGGTGGACTTGAGGGTGAAGCAGCTGGACTTGAGGGTCCTAGAAAACCCATAGTAACTGTTATTCTCTGGCCTTCAAGGGAATAGAATGCTATTTTAGCTTTTTTGTGCGGTGCTGGCAAAAAAAACAGGTCCCATCTAGATTTGAATTTAGATCGCTGGATGCAGAGTGCTATCCATTACATTATGGAACCTCAAGATGGTGTAGAGCTGCTGCCCGAGATGAAGATGATGAATTAAAAAACTGGCCTTGCAGGAAAGTAGCGGAAGGTCCATCCAAGGCAAGGCCAATGTGCATTGATTTCTGAGTAACTCGTCATTCGGCATGCAGGGCTCCTCACACATTTACTGGAGCATTACTAGGTAGGGCCTTCAAAAGAAAAGCACGCCATTCTAGGCAATTTGACGACTAAATGGCAGGCAGGGCAAAGAAGCCACCACAGAACAGATGTGATATTATTTTTTTCTTTTTCGACCACGTCTAAAATGTTCAATTTTGACTGTGAAAAGGGGAATTAGCTTAAATGGTAGAACGGTCGCTTAGCATGCATGAGAGAGGTAGCTGGATCGATGCCCGCATTATCCCTTTCTGTTTTCATGCCTTTCACACTGGCTTTTATTGCAAAGCTGGTTGCACCTGGAGCATTTAGAGCGAATTTCCTTACGTCAGCTTTGCTGGTTCTGTATAGTACTAATCATTGCAATCCTTCAGAAGCCCTATCAAGTCACAGTTTTCTTTTATTCAATGGCGCGTCCGCAGTGGGAAATCAAAGCACTAAATATATAGCAGAGTGCTGTCGATTAGGCCATAGGAATCATCACCAGAAGCGATGTGACCACCTGGGAGAAAGATAGCGTTTTGGTCAAATGGAAGCAGGTGGACTTAAGGGTGAAGCGGCTAGGCTTTTTGGGTGACTTTCATTCAACTGACCCTGTGCCCAAAACAGAACAACAACATTGCTTTGCCGAAACCCGGGATCGAACCAGGGACCTTTAGATCTTCAGTCTAACGCTCTCCCAACTGAGCTATTTCGGCTGCCATGACACAGCTTTCCTGCAGCAGGGATGTCTGTGAGACCAAGCTGAGCCCTTAAGTGCATCTGAGGCATAAGAGAGTAAAAATTTGGCCAGTATGGGTATCAAACCCAAAATCCTTGTCGTTATTAGCACCACGCTCTAACCAACTGAGCTAAACGGCCGTTTTCTTACCAGTGTGCTGGAAAACCCAGAGTTAGTGTCATTCTTTGGCCTTCAAGGGAACAGGATGCTATTTTAACTTTTTTTGTGCGGTGCTGGCAAAATAAAAACAGGTCCCTCCGAGATTTGAACTCGGATCACTGGAATCAGAGTCCAGAGTGCTAACCATTACACCATGGAACCTTAAGATGAGTTAGAGCTGCTGCCCGACATGAAGATGATGAATTAAAAAAATGGCCTTGCAGGAAAGTAGCAGAAGGTCCATCCAAGGCAAGGCCAATGTGCATTGATTTCTGAGTAACTCGTCATTCGGCATGCAGGGCTCCTCACACATTTACTGGAGCAGGACTAGGTAGGGCCTTCAAAAGAAAAGCACGCTATTCTAGGCAATTTGACGACTAAATGGCAGGCAGGGCAAAGAAGCCACCACAGAACAGATGTGATCTTATTTTTTCTTTTTTGACCACATCTAAAATGTTCAATTTGGCTTGTGAAAAGGGGAATTAGCTCAAATGGTAGAGCGCTCGCTTAGCATCTGAGAGGAAGCGGGATCGATGCCCGCATTCTCCACTTCTGTTTTCATGCCTTTCACAGTGGCTTTTATTGCAAAGCTGGTTGCACCTGGAGGGTTTAGAGCGAATTTCCTTATGTCAGCTTTGCCGGTTCTGTGTAGTACTAATCATTGCAATCCTTCAGAAGCCCTATCAAGTCACAGTTTACTTTTATTCAATGGCGCGTCCGCAGTGGGAAATCAAAGCACTAAATATATAGCAGAGTGCTGTCGATTAGCCCATAGGAATCATCACCAGAAGCGATGTGACCACCTGGGAGAAAGATAGCGTTTTGGTCAAAAGGAAGCAGGTGGACTTGAGGGTGAAGCAGCTGGACTTGAGGGTCCTAGAAAACCCATAGTAACTGTTATTCTCTGGCCTTCAAGGGAATAGAATGCTATTTTAGCTTTTTTGTGCGGTGCTGGCAAAAAAAAACAGGTCCCATCTAGATTTGAATTTAGATCGCTGGATGCAGAGTGCTATCCATTACATTATGGAACCTCAAGATGGTGTAGAGCTGCTGCCCGAGATGAAGATGATGAATTAAAAAACTGGCCTTGCAGGAAAGTAGCGGAAGGTCCATCCAAGGCAAGGCCAATTTGCATTGATTTCTGAGTAACTCGTCATTCGGCATGCAGGGCTCCTCACACATTTACTGGAGCATTACTAGGTAGGGCCTTCAAAAGAAAAGCACGCCATTCTAGGCAATTTGACGACTAAATGGCAGGCAGGGCAAAGAAGCCACCACAGAACAGATGTGATATTATTTTTTCTTTTTCGACCACGTCTAAAATGTTCAATTTTGACTGTGAAAAGGGGAATTAGCTTAAATGGTAGAACGGTCGCTTAGCATGCATGAGAGAGGTAGCTGGATCGATGCCCGCATTATCCACTTCTGTTTTCATGCCTTTCACACTGGCTTTTATTGCAAAGCTGGTTGCACCTGGAGCATTTAGAGCGAATTTCCTTACGTCAGCTTTGCTGGTTCTGTATAGTACTAATCATTGCAATCCTTCAGAAGCCCTATCAAGTCACAGTTTTCTTTTATTCAATGGCGCGTCCGCAGTGGGAAATCAAAGCACTAAATATATAGCAGAGTGCTGTCGATTAGGCCATAGGAATCATCACCAGAAGCGATGTGACCACCTGGGAGAAAGATAGCGTTTTGGTCAAATGGAAGCAGGTGGACTTAAGGGTGAAGCGGCTAGGCTTTTTGGGTGACTTTCATTCAACTGACCCTGTGCCCAAAACAGAACAACAACATTGCTTTGCCGAAACCCGGGATCGAACCAGGGACCTTTAGATCTTCAGTCTAACGCTCTCCCAACTGAGCTATTTCGGCTGCCATGACACAGCTTTCCTGCAGCAGGGATGTCTGTGAGACCAAGCTGAGCCCTTAAGTGCATCTGAGGCATAAGAGAGTAAAAATTTGGCCAGTACGGGTCTCGAACCCGCGACCTTGGCGTTATTAACACCACGCTCTAACCAACTGAGCTAACCGGCCGTTTTCTTTAGAGCGAATTTCCTTATGTCAGCTTTGCCGGTTCTGTGCAGTACTAATCATTGCAATCCTTCAGAAGCCCTATCAAGTCACAGTTTTCTTTTATTCAATGGCGCGTCCGCAGTGGGAAATCAAAGCACTAAATATATAGCAGAGTGCTGTCGATTAGCCCATAGGAATCATCACCAGAAGCGATGTGACCACCTGGGAGAAAGATAGCGTTTTGGTCAAATGGAAGCAGGTGGACTTGAGGGTGAAGCAGCTGGACTTGAGGGTCCTAGAAAACCCATAGTAACTGTTATTCTCTGGCCTTCAAGGGAATAGAATGCTATTTTAGCTTTTTTGTGCGGTGCTGGCAAAAAAAAAACAGGTCCCATCTAGATTTGAATTTAGATCGCTGGATGCAGAGTGCTATCCATTACATTATGGAACCTCAAGATGGTGTAGAGCTGCTGCCCGAGATGAAGATGATGAATTAAAAAACTGGCCTTGCAGGAAAGTAGCGGAAGGTCCATCCAAGGCAAGGCCAATGTGCATTGATTTCTGAGTAACTCGTCATTCGGCATGCAGGGCTCCTCACACATTTACTGGAGCATTACTAGGTAGGGCCTTCAAAAGAAAAGCACGCCATTCTAGGCAATTTGACGACTAAATGGCAGGCAGGGCAAAGAAGCCACCACAGAACAGATGTGATATTATTTTTTCTTTTTCGACCACGTCTAAAATGTTCAATTTTGACTGTGAAAAGGGTAATTAGCTTAAATGGTAGAACGGTCACTTAGCATGCATGAGAGAGGTAGCTGGATCGATGCCCGCATTATCCACTTCTGTTTTCATGCCTTTCACACTGGCTTTTATTGCAAAGCTGGTTGCACCTGGAGGGTTTAGAGCGAATTTCCTTACGTCAGCTTTGCCGGTTCTGTATAGTACTAATCATTGCAATCCTTCAGAAGCCCTATCAAGTCACAGTTTTCTTTTATTCGATGGCGCGTCCGCAGTGGGAAATCAAAGCACTAAATATATAGCAGAGTGCTGTCGATTAGGCCATAGGAATCATCACCAGAAGCGATGTGACCACCTGGGAGAAAGATAGCGTTTTGGTCAAATGGAAGCAGGTGGACTTAAGGGTGAAGCGGCTAGGCTTTTTGGGTGACTGACCCTGACCCTGTGCCCAAAACAGAACAACAACATTGCTTTGCCGAAACCCGGGATCGAACCAGGGACCTTTAGATCTTCAGTATAACGCTCTCCCAACTGAGCTATTTCGGCTACCATGACACAGCTTTCCTGCAGCAGGGATGTCTGTGAGACCAAGCTGAGCCCTTAAGTGCATCTGAGGCATAAGAGAGTAAAAATTTGGCCATTACGGGTATCGAACCCGCGACCTTGGCGTTATTAGCACCACGCTCTAACCAACTGAGCTAACCGGCCGTTTTCTTACCAGTGTGCTGGAAAACCCAGAGTTAGTGTCATTCTTTGGCCTTCAAGGGAACAGGATGCTATTTTAACTTTCTTTGTGCGGTGCTGGCAAAATAAAAACAGGTCCCACTGAGATTTGAACTCGGATCACTGGATTCAAAGCCCAGAGTGCTAACCATTACACCATGGAACCTTAATGATACAGAGCTGTTGCCCGACATGAAGATGATGAATTAAAAAAATGGCCTTGCAGGAAAGTAGCAGAAGGTCCATCCAAGGCAAGGCCAATGTGCATTGATTTCTGAGTAACTCGTCATTCGGCATGCAGGGCTCCTCACACATTTACTGGAGCAGGACTAGGTAGGGCCTTCAATAGAAAAGCACGCTATTCTAGGCAATTTGACGACTAAATGGCAGGCAGGGCAAAGAAGCCACCACAGAACAGATGTGATATTATTTTTTCTTTTTCGACCACGTCTAAAATGTTCAATTTTGACTTTGAAAAGGGGAATTAGCTTAAATGGTAGAACGGTCGCTTAGCATGCATGAGAGAGGTAGCTGGATCGATGCCCGCATTATCCACTTCTGTTTTCATGCCTTCCACACTGGCTTTTATTGCAAAGCTGGTTGCACCTGGAGCGTTTAGAGCGAATTTCCTTACGTCAGCTTTGCCGGTTCTGTATAGTACTAATCATTGCAATCCTTCAGAAGCCCTATCAAGTCACAGTTTTCTTTTATTCAATGGCGCGTCCGCAGTGGGAAATCAAAGCACTAAATATATAGCAGAGTGCTGTCAATTAGGCCATAGGAATCATCACCAGAAGCGATGTGACCACCTGGGAGAAAGATAGCGTTTTGGTCAAATGGAAGCAGGTGGACTTAAGGGTGAAGCGGCCAGGCTTTTTGGGTGACTTTCATTCAACTGACCCTGTGCCCAAAACAGAACAACAACATTGCTTTGCCGAAACCCGGGATCGAACCAGGGACCTTTAGATCTTCAGTTTAACGCTCTACCAACTATTATTTTTTCTTTTTCGACCACGTCTAAAATGTTCAATTTTGACTTTGAAAAGGGGAATTAGCCCTTAAGTGCATCTGAGGCATAAGAGAGTAAAAATTTGGCCAGTACGGGTCTCGAACCCGCGACCTTGGCGTTATTAGCACCACGCTCTAACCAACTGAGCTAACCGGCCGTTTTCTTTAGAGCGAATTTCCTTATGTCAGCTTTGCCGGTTCTGTGCAGTACTAATCATTGCAATCCTTCAGAAGCCCTATCAAGTCACAGTTTTCTTTTATTCAATGGCGCGTCCGCAGTTGGGAAATCAAAGCACTAAATATATAGCAGAGTGCTGTCGATTAGCCCATAGGAATCATCACCAGAAGCGATGTGACCACCTGGGAGAAAGATAGCGTTTTGGTCAAATTGAAGCAGGTGGACTTGAGGGTGAAGCAGCTGGACTTGATGGTCCTAGAAAACCCATAGTAACTGTTATTCTCTGGCCTTCAAGGGAATAGAATGCTATTTTAGCTTTTTTGTGCGGTGCTGGCAAAAAAAAACAGGTCCCATCTAGATTTGAATTTAGATCGCTGGATGCAGAGTGGTATCCATTACATTATGGAACCTCAAGATGGTGTAGAGCTGCTGCCCGAGATGAAGATGATGAATTAAAAAACTGGCCTTGCAGGAAAGTAGCGGAAGGTCCATCCAAGGCAAGGCCAATGTGCATTGATTTCTGAGTAACTCGTCATTCGCCATGCAGGGCTCCTCACACATTTACTGGAGCATTACTAGGTAGGGCCTTCAAAAGAAAAGCAGGCCATTCCAGGCAATTTGACGACTAAATGGCAGGCAGGGCAAAGAAGCCACCACAGAACAGATGTGATCTTATTTTTTCTTTTTTGACCACGTCTAAAATGTTCAATTTGGCTTGTGAAAAGGGGAATTAGCTCAAATGGTAGAGCGCTCGCTTAGCATTTGAGAGGTAGCGGGATCGATGCCTGCATTCTCCACTTGTGTTTCATGCCTTTCACAGTGGCTTTTATTGCAAAGCTGGTTGCACCTGGAGGGTTTAGAGCGAATTTTCTTATGTCAGCTTTGCCGGTTCTGTGTAGTACTAATCATTGCAATCCTTCAGAAGCTCTATCAAGTCACAGTTTTCTTTTATTCAATGGAGCGTCCGCAGTGGGAAATCAAAGCACTAAATATATAGCAGAGTGCTGTCGATTAGCCCATAGGAATCATCACCAGAAGCGATGTGACCACCTGGGAGAAAGATAGCGTTTTGGTCAAATGGAAGCAGGTGGACTTGAGGGTGAAGCAGCTGGACTTGAGGGTCCTAGAAAACCCATAGTAACTGTTATTCTCTGGCCTTCAAGGGAATAGAATGCTATTTTAGCTTTTTTGTGCGGTGCTGGCAAAAAAAACAGGTCCCATCTAGATTTGAATTTAGATCGCTGGATGCAGAGTGCTATCCATTACATTATGGAACCTCAAGATGGTGTAGAGCTGCTGCCCGAGATGAAGATGATGAATTAAAAAACTGGCCTTGCAGGAAAGTAGCGGAAGGTCCATCCAAGGACAAGGCCAATGTGCATTGATTTCTGAGTAACTCGTCATTCGGCATGCAGGGCTCCTCACACATTTACTGGAGCATTACTAGGTAGGGCCTTCAAAAGAAAAGCACGCCATTCTAGGCAATTTGACGACTAAATGGCAGGCAGGGCAAAGAAGCCACCACAGAACAGATGTGATATTATTTTTTCTTTTTCGACCACGTCTAAAATGTTCAATTTTGACTGTGAAAAGGGGAATTAGCTTAAATGGTAGAACGGTCAGCTTAGCATGCATGAGAGAGGTAGCTGGATCGATGCCCGCATTATCCACTTCTGTTTTCATGCCTTTCACACTGGCTTTTATTGCAAAGCTGGTTGCACCTGGAGGCATTTAGAGCGAATTTCCTTACGTCAGCTTTGCTGGTTCTGTATAGTACTAATCATTGCAATCCTTCAGAAGCCCTATCAAGTCACAGTTTTCTTTTATTCGATGGCGCGTCCGCAGTGGGAAATCAAAGCACTAAATATATAGCAGAGTGCTGTCGATTAGGCCATAGGAATCATCACCAGAAGCGATGTGACCACCTGGGAGAAAGATAGCGTTTTGGTCAAATGGAAGCAGGTGGACTTAAGGGTGAAGCGGCTAGGCTTTTTGGGTGACTGACCCTGACCCTGTGCCCAAAACAGAACAACAACATTGCTTTGCCGAAACCCGGGATCGAACCAGGGACCTTTAGATCTTCAGTATAACGCTCTCCCAACTGAGCTATTTCAGCTACCATGACACAGCTTTCCTGCAGCAGGGATGTCTGTGAGACCAAGCTGAGCCCTTAAGTGCATCTGAGGCATAAGAGAGGCATCGAACCCGCGACCTTGGCGTTATTAGCACCACGCTCTAACCAACTGAGCTAAACGGCCGTTTTCTTACCAGTTTGCTGGAAAACCCAGAGTTAGTGTCATTCTTTGGCCTTCAAGGGAACAGGATGCTATTTTAACTTTCTTTGTGCGGTGCTGGCAAAATAAAAACAGGTCCCACCGAGATTTGAACTCGGATCACTGGATTCAAAGTCCAGAGTGCTAACCATTACACCATGGAACCTTAATGATACAGAGCTGCTGCCCGACATGAAGATGATGAATTAAAAAAATGGCCTTGCAGGAAAGTAGCAGAAGGTCCATCCAAGGCAAGGCCAATGTGCATTGATTTCTGAGTAACTCGTCATTCGGCATGCAGGGCTCCTCACACATTTACTGGAGCAGGACTAGGTAGGGCCTTCAATAAAAAAGCACGCTATTCTAGGCAATTTGACGACTAAATGGCAGGCAGGGCAAAGAAGCCACCACAGAACAGATGTGATCTTATTTTTTCTTTTTTGACCACATCTAAAATGTTCAATTTGGCTTGTGAAAAGGGGAATTAGCTCAAATGGTAGAGCGCTCGCTTAGCATGTGAGAGGAAGCGGGATCGATGCCCGCATTCTCCACTTCTGTTTTCATGCCTTTCACAGTGGCTTTTATTGCAAAGCTGGTTGCACCTGGAGGGTTTAGAGCGAATTTCCTTATGTCAGCTTTGCCGGTTCTGTGTAGTACTAATCATTGCAATCCTTCAGAAGCCCTATCAAGTCACAGTTTACTTTTATTCAATGGCGCGTCCGCAGTGGGAAATCAAAGCACTAAATATATAGCAGAGTGCTGTCGATTAGCCCATAGGAATCATCACCAGAAGCGATGTGACCACCTGGGAGAAAGATAGCACTTTGGTCAAAAGGAAGCAGGTGGACTTGAGGGTGAAGCAGCTGGACTTGAGGGTCCTAGAAAACCCATAGTAACTGTTATTCTCTGGCCTTCAAGGGAATAGAATGCTATTTTAGCTTTTTTGTGCGGTGCTGGCAAAAAAAAACAGGTCCCATCTAGATTTGAATTTAGATCGCTGGATGCAGAGTGCTATCCATTACATTATGGAACTTCAAGATGGTGTAGAGCTGCTGCCCGAGATGAAGATGATGAATTAAAAAACTGGCCTTGCAGGAAAGTAGCGGAAGGTCCATCCAAGGCAAGGCCAATTTGCATTGATTTCTGAGTAACTCGTCATTCGGCATGCAGGGCTCCTCACACATTTACTGGAGCATTACTAGGTAGGGCCTTCAAAAGAAAAGCACGCCATTCTAGGCAATTTGACGACTAAATGGCAGGCAGGGCAAAGAAGCCACCACAGAACAGATGTGATATTATTTTTTCTTTTTCGACCACGTCTAAAATGTTCAATTTTGACTGTGAAAAGGGGAATTAGCTTAAATGGTAGAACGGTCGCTTAGCATGCATGAGAGAGGTAGCTGGATCGATGCCCGCATTATCCACTTCTGTTTTCATGCCTTTCACACTGGCTTTTATTGCAAAGCTGGTTGCACCTGGAGCATTTAGAGCGAATTTCCTTACGTCAGCTTTGCTGGTTCTGTATAGTACTAATCATTGCAATCCTTCAGAAGCCCTATCAAGTCACAGTTTTCTTTTATTCAATGGCGCGTCCGCAGTGGGAAATCAAAGCACTAAATATATAGCAGAGTGCTGTCGATTAGGCCATAGGAATCATCACCAGAAGCGATGTGACCACCTGGGAGAAAGATAGCGTTTTGGTCAAATGGAAGCAGGTGGACTTAAGGGTGAAGCGGCTAGGCTTTTTGGGTGACTTTCATTCAACTGACCCTGTGCCCAAAACAGAACAACAACATTGCTTTGCCGAAACCCGGGATCGAACCAGGGACCTTTAGATCTTCAGTCTAACGCTCTCCCAACTGAGCTATTTCGGCTGCCATGACACCGCTTTCCTGCAGCAGGGATGTCTGTGAGACCAAGCTGAGCCCTTAAGTGCATCTGAGGCATAAGAGAGTAAAAATTTGGCCAGTACGGGTCTCGAACCCGCGACCTTGGCGTTATTAGCACCACGCTCTAACCAACTGAGCTAACCGGCCGTTTTCTTTAGAGCGAATTTCCTTATGTCAGCTTTGCCGGTTCTGTGCAGTACTAATCATTGCAATCCTTCAGAAGCCCTATCAAGTCACAGTTTTCTTTTATTCAATGGCGCGTCCGCAGTGGGAAATCAAAGCACTAAATATATAGCAGAGTGCTGTCGATTAGCCCATAGGAATCATCACCAGAAGCGATGTGACCACCTGGGAGAAAGATAGCGTTTTGGTCAAATTGAAGCAGGTGGACTTGAGGGTGAAGCAGCTGGACTTGATGGTCCTAGAAAACCCATAGTAACTGTTATTCTCTGGCCTTCAAGGGAATAGAATGCTATTTTAGCTTTTTTGTGCGGTGCTGGCAAAAAAAAACAGGTCCCATCTAGATTTGAATTTAGATCGCTGGATGCAGAGTGGTATCCATTACATTATGGAACCTCAAGATGGTGTAGAGCTGCTGCCCGAGATGAAGATGATGAATTAAAAAACTGGCCTTGCAGGAAAGTAGCGGAAGGTCCATCCAAGGCAAGGCCAATGTGCATTGATTTCTGAGTAACTCGTCATTCGGCATGCAGGGCTCCTCACACATTTACTGGAGCATTACTAGGTAGGGCCTTCAAAAGAAAAGCAGGCCATTCCAGGCAATTTGACGACTAAATGGCAGGCAGGGCAAAGAAGCCACCACAGAACAGATGTGATCTTATTTTTTCTTTTTTGACCACGTCTAAAATGTTCAATTTGGCTTGTGAAAAGGGGAATTAGCTCAAATGGTAGAGCGCTCGCTTAGCATTTGAGAGGTAGCGGGATCGATGCCTGCATTCTCCACTTGTGTTTTCATGCCTTTCACAGTGGCTTTTATTGCAAAGCTGGTTGCACCTGGAGGGTTTAGAGCGAATTTTCTTATGTCAGCTTTGCCGGTTCTGTGTAGTACTAATCATTGCAATCCTTCAGAAGCCCTATCAAGTCACAGTTTTCTTTTATTCAATGGCGCGTCCGCAGTGGGAAATCAAAGCACTAAATATATAGCAGAGTGCTGTCGATTAGCCCATAGGAATCATCACCAGAAGCGATGTGACCACCTGGGAGAAAGATAGCGTTTTGGTCAAATGGAAGCAGGTGGACTTGAGGGTGAAGCAGCTGGACTTGAGGGTCCTAGAAAACCCATAGTAACTGTTATTCTCTGGCCTTCAAGGGAATAGAATGCTATTTTAGCTTTTTTGTGCGGTGCTGGCAAAAAAAAACAGGTCCCATCTAGATTTGAATTTAGATCGCTGGATGCAGAGTGCTATCCATTACATTATGGAACCTCAAGATGGTGTAGAGCTGCTGCCCGAGATGAAGATGATGAATTAAAAAACTGGCCTTGCAGTAGAGTAGCGGAAGGTCCATCCAAGGCAAGGCCAATGTGCTTTGATTTCTGAGTAACTCGTCATTCGGCATGCAGGGCTCCTCACACATTTACTGGAGCATTACTAGGTAGGGCCTTCAAAAGAAAAGCACGCCATTCTAGGCAATTTGACGACTAAATGGCAGGCAGGGCAAAGAAGCCACCACAGAACAGATGTGATATTATTTTTTCTTTTTCGACCACGTCTAAAATGTTCAATTTTGACTGTGAAAAGGGTAATTAGCTTAAATGGTAGAACGGTCGCTTAGCATGCATGAGAGAGGTAGCTGGATCGATGCCCGCATTATCCACTTCTGTTTTCATGCCTTTCACACTGGCTTTTATTGCAAAGCTGGTTGCACCTGGAGGGTTTAGAGCGAATTTCCTTACGTCAGCTTTGCCGGTTCTGTATAGTACTAATCATTGCAATCCTTCAGAAGCCCTATCAAGTCACAGTTTTCTTTTATTCGATGGCGCGTCCGCAGTGGGAAATCAAAGCACTAAATATATAGCAGAGTGCTGTCGATTAGGCCATAGGAATCATCACCAGAAGCGATGTGACCACCTGGGAGAAAGATAGCGTTTTGGTCAAATGGAAGCAGGTGGACTTAAGGGTGAAGCGGCTAGGCTTTTTGGGTGACTGACCCTGACCCTGTGCCCAAAACAGAACAACAACATTGCTTTGCCGAAACCCGGGATCGAACCAGGGACCTTTAGATCTTCAGTATAACGCTCTCCCAACTAAGCTATTTCAGCTACCATGACACAGCTTTCCTGCAGCAGGGATGTCTGTGAGACCAAGCTGAGCCCTTAAGTGCATCTGAGGCATAAGAGAGTAAAAATTTGACCAGTACGGGTATCGAACCCGCGACCTTGGCGTTATTAGCACCACGCTCTAACCAACTGAGCTAAACGGCCGTTTTCTTACCAGTGTGCTGGAAAACCCAGAGTTAGTGTCATTCTATGGCCTTCAAGGGAACAGGATGCTATTTTAACTTTCTTTGTGCGGTGCTGGCAAAATAAAAACAGGTCCCACCGAGATTTGAACTCGGATCACTGGATTCAAAGTCCAGAGTGCTAACCATTACACCATGGAACCTTAATGATACAGAGCTGTTGCCCGACATGAAGATGATGAATTAAAAAAATGGCCTTGCAGGAAAGTAGCAGAAGGTCCATCCAAGGCAAGGCCAATGTGCATTGATTTCTGAGTAACTCGTCATTCGGCATGCAGGGCTCCTCACACATTTACTGGAGCAGGACTAGGTAGGGCCTTCAAAAGAAAAGCACGCTATTCTAGGCAATTTGACGACTAAATGGCAGGCAGGGCAAAGAAGCCACCACAGAACAGATGTGATCTTATTTTTTCTTTTTTGACCACGTCTAAAATGTTCAACTTGGCTTGTGAAAAGGGGAATTAGCTCAAATGGTAGAGCGCTCGCTTTGCATGTGAGAGGTAGCGGGATCGATGCCCGCATTCTCCACTTGTGTTTTCATGCCTTTCAAACTGGCTTTTATTGCAAAGCTGGTTGCACCTGGAGGGTTTAGAGCGAATTTCCTTACGTCAGCTTTGCCGGTTCTGTGCAGTACTAATCATTGCAATCCTTCAGAAGCCCTATCAAGTCACAGTTTTCTTTTATTCAATGGTGCGTCCGCAGTGGGAAATCAAAGCACTAAATATATAGCAGAGTGCTGTCGATTAGCCCATAGGAATCATCACCACAAGCGATGTGACCACCTGGGAGAAAGATAGCGTTTTGGTCAAATGGAAGCAGGTGGACTTAAGGGTGAAGCGGCCAGGCTTTTTGGGTGACTTTCATTCAACTGACCCTGTGCCCAAAACAGAACAACAACATTGCTTTGCCGAAACCCGGGATCGAACCAGGGACCTTTAGATCTTCAGTTTAACGCTCTACCAACTGAGCTATTTCGGCTGCCATGACACAGCTTTCCTGCAGCAGGGATGTCTGTGAGACCAAGCTGAGCCCTTAAGTGCATCTGAGGCATAAGAGAGTAAAAATTTGGCCAGTACGGGTATCGAACCCATGACCTTGTCATTATTAACACCACGCTCTAACCAACTGAGCTAACCAGCCGTTTTCTTTCCAGTGTGCTGGAAAACCCAGAGTTAGTGTCATTCTTTGGCCTTCAAGGGAACAGGATGCTATTTTAACTTTTTTTGTGCGCTGCTGGCAAAATAAAAACAGGTCCCACCGAGATTTGAACTCGGATCACTGGAATCAGAGTCCAGAGTGCTAACCATTACACCATGGAACCTTAAGATGAGTTAGAGCTGCTGCCCGACATGAAGATGATGAATTAAAAAAATGGCCTTGCAGGAAAGTAGCAGAAGGTCCATCCAAGGCAAGGCCAATGTGCATTGATTTCTGAGTAACTCGTCATTCGGCATGCAGGGCTCCTCACACATTTACTGGAGCAGGACTAGGTAGGGCCTTCAAAAGAAGAGCGAATTTCCTTACGTCAGCTTTGTCGGTTCTGTGTAGTACTAATCATTGCAATCCTTCAGAAGCCCTAAGTGTGCTGGAAAACCCAGAGTTAGTGTCATTCTAAGTGGTTGCTAGGCGGTTGCTAAGGTGTTTCTAGGTGGTTGCTAGGCGGTTGCTAAGGTGTTGCTAGGTGGTTGCTAGGCGGTTGCTAAGGTGTTGCTAGGTGGTTGCTGAGGTGTTGCTAGGTGGTTGCTATGCAGTTGCTAAGGTGATGCTAGGCGGTTGCTAGGGTGTTGCTAGGCTGTTGTTAGGTGGTTGCTAAAGTGTTGCTAGGTGGTAGCTAGGTGATTGCTGAGGTATTGCTAGGTGGTTGCTAGGCGGTTGCTAAGGTGTTGCTAGGCTGTTGCTAAGGTGTTGCTAGGTGGTTGCTAGGCGGTTGCTAAGGTGTTGCTGGGTGGTTGCTATGTGGTTGCTAAGGTGTTGCTAGGTGGTTGCTATGCAGTTGCTAAGGTGTTGCTAGGCGGTTGCTAAGTTTTTGCTAGGTGGTTGCTAAGGTGTTGCTAGGTGGTTGCTAGGCAGTTGCTACGTGGTTGCTATGCGGTTGCTAAGGTGTTGCTAGGCTGTTGCTAAGGTGTTGCTAGGTGGTTGCTAGGGTGTTGCTAGGTGGTTGCTAAGTTGTTGCTAGGCTGTTGCTAAGGTGTTGCTAGGTGGTTGCTAGGCGGTTGCTGAGGTGTTGCTAGGTGGTTGCTAGGCGGTTGCTAAGGTGTTGCTAGGTGGTTGCTAGGCGGTTGCTAAGGTGTTGCTAGGTGGTGGGTATGCGGTTGCTAAGGTGTTGCTAGGTGGTTTCTAGGCGGTTACAAAGGTGTTGCTAGGCGGTTGCTAAGGTGTTGCTAGGCTGTTGCTAGGTGGTTGCTAAGGTGTTGCTAGGTGGTTGCTAGGCCGTTGCTGAGGTGTTGCTAGGTGGTTGCTAGGCGGTTGCTAAGGTGTTGCTAGGTGGTTGCTAGGCGGTTGCTAAGGTGTTGCTAGGTGGTTGCTAGGCGGTTGCTAAGGTGTTGCTGGGTGGTTGCTATGTGGTTACTAAGGTGTTGCTAGTTGGTTGCTATGCAGTTGCTAAGGTGTTGCTAGGTGGTTGCTAGGCAGTTGCTAGGTGGTTGTTATGCGGTTGTTGAGGTGTTGCTAGGTGGTTGCTAGGCGATTAATAAGGTGTTGCTAGGTGGTTGCTAGGCGGTTGCTAAGGTGTTGCTAGGTGGTTGCTAGGCGGTTGCTAAGGTGTTGCTGGGTGGTTGCTAAGGTGTTGCTAGGTGGTTGCTATGCAGTTGCTAAGGTGTTGTTAGGCGGTTGCTAAGGTGTTGCTAGGTGGTTGCTAGGGTGTTGCTAGGTGGTTGCTAAGGTGTTGCTAGGCAGTTGCTAAGTGGTTGCTATGCGGTTGCTAAGGTGTTGCTAGGCGGTTGCTAAGGTGTTGCTAGGTGGTTGCTAGGGTGTTGCTAGGTGGTTGCTAAGATGTTGCTAGGCGGTTGCTAAGGTGTTGCTAGGTGGTTGCTATGCGGTTGCTAAGGTGTTGCTAGGTGGTTGCTAGGGTGTTGCTAAGGTGTTGCTAGGTGGTTGCTAAGGTGTTGCTAGGTGGTTGCTGAGGTGTTGCTAGGTGGTTGCTAGGCGGTTGCTAAGGTGTTGCTAGGTGGTTGCTAAGCGGTTGCTAAGGTGTTGCTAGGTGGTGGGTATGCGGTTGCTAAGGTGTTGCTAGGTGGTTTCTAGGCGGTTGCAAAGGTGTTGCTAGGCGGTTGCTAAGGTGTTGCTAAGCTGTTGCTAGGTGGTTGCTAAGGTGTTGCTAGGTGGTTGCTAGGCGGTTGCTGAGGTGTTGCTAGGTGGTTGCTAGGCGGTTGCTAAGGTGTTGCTAGGTGGTTGCTATGCGGTTGCTAAGGTGTTGCTAGGTGGTTGCTAGGCGGTTGCTAAGGTTTTTCTGGGTGGTTGCTATGTGGTTGCTAAGGTGTTGCTAGGTGGTTGCTATGCAGTTGCTAAGGTATTGCTAGGCGGTTGCTAAGTTGTTGCTAGGTGGTTGCTAAGGTGTTGCTAGGTGGTTGCTAGGCAGTTGCTAGGTGGTTGCTATGCGGTTGCTAAGGTGTTGCTAGGTGGTTGCTAGGGTGTTGCTAGGTGGTTGCTAAGATGTTGCTAGGCGGTTGCTAAGGTGTTGCTAGGTGGTTGCTATGCGGTTGCTAAGGTGTTGCTAGGTGGTTGCTAGGCGGTTGCTAAGGTGTTGCTAGGTGGTTGCTAGGCAGTTGCTAAGGTGTTGCTAGGTGGTTGCTATGCGGTTGCTAAGGTGTTGCTAAACACAAAAATATTTACAATTTTTATACTTTTTAACCTCAAACACTCATCTTCTCTCGCTCTGTGTGTACTCTGTTTATTCCGGTTCATGACAGTTAGTATGGGTCTTCTTTTTCAAATTCAAAATCGTCCTCCATTTTTGTTTGAGCTTTTTTTGTAAAGGACGTTTTTATTTTCTTTGCAGGTTCACTTTGTAAACACTGGGTCTGTACTTCAGCAGCAATTTAGGACCTATTTGAAGTTGGAGGAGACGAAATGAAGAGGAGAGGAAATGAAATAAGTTTTTTTGACCTACTCAATTCAATTCAATTCCCCTTTATTTGTATAGCGCTTATACAATGTAGATTGTGTCAAAGCAGCTTCACATAAAAGGTCATAGTAAATTGGAACAGTGTAGTTCAGTTTGTAGTGTTTAAGTTCAGTTCAGTTTAGCTCAGTTCAGTGTGGTTCTACTCTACCCTACTATTGTACTGAACCAGAACAGACAGTGTTCACACAGACCTAGACAAGATAAGCATTTCAGGTTAAAAAGTATATAAATTTTAATAGTTTTTTTTTGTTGTCAGTTTCATATGAAGCTGCATGTAACTTCAACACAATTAATGTCACTCTTACCTTAGTTATGGAACTCTGGGGACCATATTATGTAAATTGGTCCAGTGTTGTATTTTCTAATTCTTTTTTTGTATTTTTAACACAAGGAGGCATGGTTCAGTCCAGGTAGATTTCCCAGACCTGCCACGGGCTTCCTTGAAGAGCGTCTTCGGAATGTGCGCAAAAAGATCAGAAGAGGAAGACAAAAGCCAGTTTCTTCAGACAACCCAAGAGACAGCAGTAATTTTACTTTGCCAGGTATGTGGGTACATCTGTGTAGGTTTGGGTATCATTTTACATTTTAGCGAATCCAAGACCCTAAAGAGTCAGATCAACTTGTGGAAAATGGCCATCCAATGACCCATTTAAAAGACCTAACTGTTTGATATGAATATGATCTCTATTTGCAAACATTAATTGCTGCATGTTTGTGATGTATGGTTCTTCTCACAACAGATTCAAATGTGGACTCTGAAAGAGCAACTCAAATGATAGAGTGGCTCAGAAATAATATCTGGCCAGCAAGTCAGGTCGAGCAGTACATGAAAGAGACAGCGATCCAAAGGGCAAAATAGATTCGTGACGATGGATCAAAGACGATAATGGAAATAGCCAAAGAGTATCCACGTCTCCTCGACACTCCGGGTATGGTGGGTAAAATTAAACAATTAAATTCATTGGCTCAGTGTGTTCCATTTTGTTTTACAACTTTTCCCATGTTTGCTCTTCTACCGAGGATGACTACTGCTTCCTCTATCATCCTCTTGCTCTCCTTAAAGTCAGTCTTAAAGGAGAAGTCCACTTTTCCTTTTCTAGAACAAAGATTTGCAGATTATGTCATCTAAAATGTTGATGTATTTCTTTCTTCAGTCATGAAGATTTTTTTTTGTTTAAACTTCTGAAATGCAGTTTAAATGCAGCTTCAAATGATCCCAAATCTGGTTGTTAACGATCCCAGCTGAGTAGAAAGAGTCTTATCTATCAAAATGATCAGTTACTTTCATAAAAATATGTATTTTTTGGATAAAAATAATGATAGTTTAACTTGGATGTTGTTCCAAATGTTGCAGAAGCTGCAAACATTCCAGGCCTTCCTTGAATCTGAAAAAAATAATAATATTAATTTAAGCATGAACAAGCTATGGTGATTTTTTTTAAGTGATAGACACACCTCTCTAGCAGTACTACATAAGGTAAGCATAAAAAACAAGGCCTTTTTTCTTGGTAAGGGCTCAGCCTAGCCAGGATTAGGCTGAAGATCAATTAGGACATTTAAGTAATTTTTATAAACATGCTTAAAAAAATTATTGGTGTGCATCTTGAGACAAAACAAAGGCACTGATATTTAACAATCAATCACTGCATTTTTTTTTTCAGTTGAAACAGCTCAGACTTACTTTTTATTAGAGGACTAGGCTTAAGCCTTGTCTGTGAAACCAGGGGTAAGAGTCTTATTTTTGTTACAGACATATTTTTAAACATATCATATTTAATAATATGTCACAACTGTGTAGGGCTGAGACCAAAATTTTGATTTCTTTATTCTCATAGATTCAAATGTTTATGAGCTGCTATCCACTTTTAAATCCCTAGTATCAGTCTTGACCCCTTGGCTATTGTCAGATGAATGAACAAAACCTTATAAAATACCTGTATAACATACCATTTAATAAACGCTAATGATCTTTGAGGTTTGTAATTGTTGATATCAAATTTAAGGAATAAATAAATCATTTTGGTAAATTTTTTTGTTTGTGGCATGGCTGAGCAATGTAAGTCCTTAGATCAAACAAAAATATACCAAA
The DNA here is from genome assembly GCF_903798145.1 of Danio aesculapii. Taxonomy (NCBI): domain Eukaryota; kingdom Metazoa; phylum Chordata; class Actinopteri; order Cypriniformes; family Danionidae; genus Danio; species Danio aesculapii. The sequence continues at coordinate 28,828,244 of NC_079438.1, read as the reverse complement.
ATGCTTTTTTCTATCGCTTTAATACTACTTACAATGCGAAGTGATCTTAAAAGAACATATATATATATAAACACACACACATACATGTTAAAGATGCTGTACAGCTTACCATTTATCATGTCTCATTAATCACACAATCAGCGTTTTAACTGAAAAGATGTCTATAAATGCCTTGTTCATTTATTTCATAAAACTGCTGTCAAACAATATCACAAGATGTTACATTTATCTCAGAAAAAAAAACAATGGACTCGATATTTCTAATTATGCATAATTTGCTGTTATTACCAATAGTATCTGGATGCAGCCTTTATGATGCAAGCTGAGACTGCATCACTCAGCGATGCAGTGTCAGACACAATGCCCTCAATGGAGTGAGTGACTTTACTGTGACGGGTAGGGTTAGGGGTGGGGTTAGGTGAGCCCATTAAAAAGCATTGGATGTAGCCCAGATTGCACTGCACCAGGTCTGCAGCCAGACGCCTCTCGTTATTACTGTATTAAGTATATCTGGCAACATGTAACCACTACACATTAAAATTAAGTGTTACTTATTTTCTACTCTTAATATTTGTATGTTTAAATACATTAATCTTTTTTTAGAAAGTCACCATTTCAAACAAATAATAATAAGGAAAGTAATCGCAGTAAACCATAATTAATAATAATAAAATTACTGCTTATATTTGGCTTGTTTGTGTGCTGTTGCACATCTCTGTGTGTGGATTAAGCAAAGTGAACATACTTTAAGAAACCTGCCTGTCAGGCTCATATTACTTTCACACCCTTATGCCATTGACTTTAGATCAGGTCTTTGCTGGATACTGAAGTAGTCTATTTCAGTTGCCACAAAATAAAAACATGCCAACAATGAGCCTTGTGCTATCTTATCCAGACATTTTACATTTAGGGCCCTATCGTTACACCCGGCGCAATGTGGCGCAAGGGACAACACAATTGTTGTTTGATAGTTTCAGCTTGGCGCAAGACTCGTTTTGAGGTTTTGCGCCATGCTGTTTAAATAGCAAATGCATTTGCGCTCATATGTGCGCCCATAGGTGTTCTAGTCTAAAACGGAAGGCATTCTGAGGTGCATTGCTGGCGCGTTGCTATTTTGAGAAACTATAATAGATTTTTCAATAGACCAGAACAAAGCCAGTCTAAAGTCGATCGCAGAGTGCGTTAGTTGTGCGCCTTGCTATTTTGCTGTAAATTATGTTTTTGATGGTGAGGGTAATTATTTAGTGTGGTTTATTATAATATATTGAAATAAAAATAAGATGTGTTTTTAATTATCGAGTGGCCGTCTAACTAATAACGAATATGATGTGGGACTATTGAAGCGGTGGATTGAGAGAATTGTGTCACACAAGAGGAAGGCATTGTGTCGAAACGGCTGTGTTTTTGTAACCCTGTGTATCAAACTGTACGAAGCAATTAGTTAATAAGTGCGAATCGTGATCTTTTTAAACAATGTCCCATTGACAAGATTAACACATCAAAATTTTTTTTTAAAAAACCGCAAGTGCAAAGGGCACACTTCATTACTCTACTTAAATATAGAACATGACTACATTTTTCTGTTCTCTAAACCTAGGACGACGACTTAGCAAGTAGGCTTACGTAAGTATATACAGCAAAATAATGATAACAACAAAATAGTGATAATAACAAATATACATGAAAGTTTTTTTTTTTGTCTGAATAAACTTACGTTAAACCTTCATTCATTTCTGCAAATGAATGTCAACAACGGTATGAGGAAGTTGCGTCCTTTTCCGGTTTGTGGTCGGATTGCGATAGGCTACTTATTTAACCCTGCTGCATAAACTGTCGAAATTAACATTGGACAGGTTGCTAAATGGTAGATAATTTAACAGCGACTAAATCATTAATATAAATAATTATTTTTGTAGTGTATTGTTTATTTATTAATTGATGATTTTATTCATGTTTAACTTGTTAAAACCCTGTTAAATTCCTCGCAACAGGTTGTTTGGTCTACACTGTTAAAATCAGTGTCACTGTACAGTCTGTTTTCTAATTTCATATGTTGGACTACTTGCATGTGAAAAAATAATATGTCTAGGCCTAAATAACTTAAAAAAGGACTAGAAAAATATTTTTTTGCCATTTTTTTAATTGCAAATAACGTCCAACAACACAGGGCACATCCAAAAAATACAAATAATAATTATACTCACAACAATAATAGAAACTTAGCGACAACAAAAAATAGCAAAAATCACAAATGTGATATTGAGTTTATCCAACAGTTAAATAAACATGAAGTTAATATTCTCAGACAACATATTGGCTATTTTTGTTCTATTTATCAAAAAAAAAAAAAAAAAATTTTTTTAGCAAACTGCAAACACAGCCACGGCGCTGTTTTGCCTCTAAGCAATATGACATTGTTTCGTGTTGAATTATCAACCGTTTAAATGAGCAATGATTCAATTAATAGTGACATTCTGCCACCTACTGGCGATTTTACTTTAACATTTAAAGCACATTTTCACACACACACACAAAAAAATAAATAATAAAAATTAATAATAATATAATAATAATAATGATAATAATAATAATATATATATATATATATATATATATATATATATATATATATATATATATATATATATATATATTTCAAATAACAGTAGGCTAACGTTTTAGGATCATACACTGTTTTGGTTATTTATTTTTTATTAAATGGTCGGGGTTTGGTTAATAGAAAATATTATTACAATTTAAAATAATTATTTTCTAGTTTAATATACTTTATTTATTTATGTGATGCAAAGTTTAATTTTTAACATTTTTATGTCGCCTGATAATTCAATGGATTAACGTTGTGCTATTAACTTTTGGCTATTGGCTGTTAAAGCGATACTTGTGGGTCCAGACCTGGGCGTGTATGAGGTGCAAGTTTTGTCCACTGTGTCTATTATAGATTACCTGTGATAACCGCGTATTATACATACATAGACTGTAACCGCGGCTGTTCTTCCCGCCGTCAGTGAACAACGCTTTCATTTCTAAAGCCGATAGCAGCCCTTTCTGTTGAGAAGGTGAAGAAAATAACCAAATAATAATTGCGTTTAAAAAGCAGGCGGGAGAATATTTACATTAGTTTATTTGCTATAAATGCTCCTGCTGTCTTCTGTGCATGAGTTTTGTTTGATACATTCAGAAAGAGTGTTTTCTTTGAGCGGGTCAAATTAAGGGTACAGTTCATATATATTACTGCTGTATTAAAGGACACAATTTTATTACAAGTAACCATTTAACTGTCACACCAAGAAAAAAAACAACATTTTCCCCCAACACATCCCATAATTTCTAAAATATCAGCCTCTACCAAATGGTTGAGATGTTGGTTTATGGTAAAAGTACCAGAATGAATAAATATACTATAAAAATATGAAGTTTAAGACCAATTTAATTAAAACATAATTAAAATGAAACATTTTTGAATACTAAATCATAGCCATAAGCCATAAAATATTTCAGATTTTCATTTAACACAGTAATATACACGTTTTCTTTTTTTTACAATAAAATCAAAATCAAGTGAATTAGAACGTTCATTTACAGCGTTTACAACCAGTAAATTGTGCTCCGAAAATGGGTTTCAATAGCGTTTTGAGTGGATTATGGACTATTTTTGTGACACACAACTTTGAAAGGTGTGTGTTAAAGCTGTTATAATCTGTCAGATCTGTGGTTCAAGCATGAGAGAAAAACAGTATTGTAAGTCATGTTTCTTTTCGTTCTGCTTAATGACGTGCCCCCAAAAAAGAGATTTAAAATAAACAAAACAATATGATGTCTTTTGACTGTGACTTGAGTAGAAGTTGAAGTGCTCTTTACGCACCATACTTAAGTGGAAGTACTGAAGTATTCAACATTTTTTGTACTTAAGTATTGCAAGTAGTTTATTTCAAAATTTACTACTCAAGTACTGAAAGTAAAAGTACAAGTATTGTGTAATGTAGTTATTACAGAAAGCAGTCAAAAGACATCATATTGTTTTGTTTATTTTAAATATCTTTTTTTGGGGCACGTGATTAAGCAGAACGAAAAGAAACATGGCTTACAATACTGTTTTTCTCTCACGCTTGAACCACAGATCTGACAGATTATAACAGCTTTAACACACACCTTTCAAAGTTGTCACAAAAACACTCTGTAATCCACTCAAAACGCTATTGAAACCTATTTTCAGAGCGCAAATTACCGATTGTAAACACTGTAAACGGAAGTTCTAAACATTTTACCGGAAGACGCTGGTCGCTATGGCGCCCTCCATGCAGCAGCCAAGAAAAAGGTCTATAATTGTAATGAGTAGGGGTGTGAATTTACACTGGTCTGACGGTTTGAAGAATGGCAAATACTTGTGTACCAGCATTAGCACAATTGTAACAAATTGATATTTGATTGTTTGTTTTTTGTAGATATATGATGGATGTCAATAGTTTCTATAGTACAAGAACTCAAATCGTCAGACCCTTTTACCAGAAAATCCCTTCACTCATGAGATAATTCAGCATGTTCACTTACATGAATAGTCTCTCTCTTTCTCACCCCCCCCACACACACACGCACACGCACACGTACACGTACATTGCCCTGCACACACCTAAATGTTCACTCTCTCCCTACACTTTCACAAACAGTTCTCTCTCTCTCTCTCTCTCTCTCTCACACACAATAGACAATTTAGCCTACCTAATTCACCTGTACCACATGTCTGGGGGAAACCAAAGCACCCGGAGAAAACCCACGCAAACGCAGGGAGAACATGCAAGCTCCACACAGAAACACCAACTGACCAAGCCAAGGCTCAAACCAGCAACCCAGCGAACTTCTTGCTGTGAGGTGACAGCACTACCTACTGCGCTACTGCGTCCCCTGTTTCATCAGCATTTTAATTTAATATATTTATAATGTGATATATAATGTTTACTGAATTGATTATTATATTGTAATTTGACATGTTCATATTATAATCATTATACTTTAAGAAAAATCACAGGTCTTAAAAACAACATCTAATACTATAGTGATCTAAAAAATAATTAATTGACAATCAAAAATATCCTATAGACAATACTCCTACTTTTGTCTAGTTTTGTTTCGTCTGATTTTGTCTACTTTTGTTTAGTTTTGTCTCATTTTGTTTAGTTTTGTCTCATTTTGTTTAGTTTTGTCTGATTTTGTCTAGTTTTGTTTTGTCTAGGTTTGTTTAGTTTTGTCTAGATTTTTTTAGTTTTGTCTAGTTTTGTCCGATTTTGTCTAGTTTTGTTTAGTTTTGTCTAATTTCGTTTTGTGTGATTTTGTCTACTTTCGTCTAGTTTTGTCTGATTTTGTCTACTTTTGTCTAGTTTTGTTTTGTCTGATTTTGTCTACTTTTGTCTGATTTTGTCTATTTTTGTTTAGTTTTGTCTCGTTTTGTTTAGTTTTGTCTGATTTTGTCTAGTTTTGTCTAGTTTTGTTTTGTCTAGTTTTGTTTGTCTACTTTTGTCTAGTTTAGTTTTGTCTGATTTTGTATATTTTTGTCTATTTTTGTCTGATTTTGTCTAGTTTTGTTTGTCTGACTTTGTCTACTTTTGTCTGGTTTTGTTTTGTCAGATTTTGTCTACTTTTGTTTTGTCTGATTTTGTCTACTTTTGTCTGATTTTGTCTATTTTTGTTTAGTTTTGTCTCGTTTTGTTTAGTTTTGTCTGATTTTGTCTAGTTTTGTTTTGTCTGATTTTGTCTATTTGTGTTTAGTTTTGTCTCTTTTTTGTTTAGTTTTGTCTGATTTTGTCTATTTTTGTTTAGTTTTGTCTAGTTTTGTTTTGTCTAGGTTTGTTTAGTTTTGTCTAGATTTGTTTAGTTTTGTCTAGTTTTATCCGATTTTGTCTACTTTTGTCTAGTTTTGTTTTGTCTAGTTTTGTTTGGCTGATTTTGTCTACTTTTGTCTGGTTTTGTTTTGTCAGATTTTGTCTACTTTTGTTTTGTCTGATTTTGTCTAGATGCGTTTTGTCTGATTTTGTCTACTTTTGTCTAGTTTTGTTTTGTCTGATTTTGTCTATTTTTGTCTAGTTTTGTTATGTCTGATTTTATGTGCCTTTGTCTAGTTTTGTTTAGTTTTGTCTCGTTTTGTTTAGTTTTGTCTGATTTTGTCTATTTTTGTTTAGTTTTGTCTCGTTTTGTTTAGTTTTGTCTGATTTTGTCTAGTTTTGTCTAGTTTTGTTTTGTCTAGTTTTGTTTGTCTACTTTTGTCTAGTTTAGTTTTGTCTGATTTTGTATATTTTTGTCTAGTTTTGTCTGATTTTGTCTAGTTTTGTTTGTCTGACTTTGTCTACTTTTGTCTGGTTTTGTTTTGTCAGATTTTGTCTACTTTTGTTTTGTCTGATTTTGTCTACTTTTGTCTGATTTTGTCTATTTTTGTTTAGTTTTGTCTCGTTTTGTTTAGTTTTGTCTGATTTTGTCTAGTTTTGTTTTGTCTGATTTTGTCTATCTGTGTTTAGTTTTGTCTCTTTTTTGTTTAGTTTTGTCTGATTTTGTCTATTTTTGTTTAGTTTTGTCTAGTTTTGTTTTGTCTAGGTTTGTTTAGTTTTGTCTAGATTTGTTTAGTTTTGTCTAGTTTTATCCGATTTTGTCTACTTTTGTCTAGTTTTGTTTTGTCTAGTTTTGTTTGGCTGATTTTGTCTACTTTTGTCTAGTTTTGTTTTGTCTGATTTTGTCTATTTTTGTCTAGTTTTGTTATGTCTGATTTTATGTGCCTTTGTCTAGTTTTGTTTAGTTTTGTCTCGTTTTGTTTAGTTTTGTCTGATTTTGTCTAGTTTTGTTTTGTCTAGGTTTGTTTAGTTATGTCTATGTTTGTTTAGTTTTGTCTAGTTTTGTCCGATTTTGTCTCGTTTTGTTTAGTTTTGTCTGATTTTGTCTAGTTTTGTTTAGTTTTGTCTAGTTTTGTTTTGTCTGATTTGTCTACTTTTGTCTGGTTTTGTTTTGTCAGATTTTGTCTACTTTTGTTTTGTCTGATTTTGTCTAGATGCATTTTGTCTGATTTTGTCTACTTTTGTCTAGTTTTGTTTTGTCTGATTTTGTCTATTTTTGTCTAGTTTTGTTTTGTCTGATTTTATCTACCTTTGTCTAGTTTTGTTTAGTTTTGTCTCGTTTTGTTTAGTTTTGTCTGATTTTGTCTAGTTTTGTTTTGTCTAGGTTTGTTTAGTTATGTCTATATTTGTTTAGTTTTGTCTAGTTTTGTCCGATTTTGTCTAGTTTTGTTTAGTTTGGTCTAATTTCTTTTTGTCTGATTTTGTCTACTTTTGTCTACTTTTGTCTAGTTTTGTTTGTCTGATTTCGTCTACTTTCGTCTGGTTTTGTTTTGTCTGATTTTGTCTAGATGCGTTTTGTCTGATTTTGTCTACTTTTGTCTAGTTTTGTTTTGTCTGATTTTGTCTATTTTTGTCTAGTTTTGTTTTGTCTGATTTTATCTACCTTTGTCTAGTTTTGTTTAGTTTTGTCTCGTTTTTGTCTAGTTTTGTTTTGTCTAGGTTTGTTTAGTTATGTCTATATTTGTTTAGTTTTGTCTAGTTTTGTCCGATTTTGTCTAGTTTTGTTTAGTTTTGTCTAATTTTTTTTGTCTGATTTTGTCTACTTTTGTCTAGTTTTGTCTGATTTTGTCTACATTTGTCTGATTTTGTCTACTTTTGTCTAGTTTTGTTTGTCTAGTTTTGTTTTGTCTGATTTTGTCTAGTTTTGTTTTGTCTGATTTTATCTACCCTTGTCTAGTTTTGTCTCGTTTTGTTTAGTTTTGTCTGATTTTGTCTATTTTTGTTTAGTTTTGTCTAGTTTTTTTTGTCTAGGTTTGTTTAGTTTTGTCTAGATTTGTTTAGTATTGTCTAGTTTTATCCGATTTTGTCTACTTTTGTCTAGTTTTGTTTAGTCTTGTCTAATTTCGTTTTGTCTGATTTTGTCTATTTTTGTCTAGTTTTGTTTTGTCTGATTTTGTCTACTTTTGTCTAGTTTTGTTTTGTCTGTTTTTGTCAACTTTTGTTTGATTTAGTCTAGTTTTGTTTTGTCAGATTTTGTCTATTTTTGTCTAGTTTTTAGTTTTGTCTGATTTTGTCTACTTTTATCTACTTTTTTGTCTGATTTTGTCTACTTTTGTTTGACTTTTGTCTTTTTGTCTGATTTTGTCTATTTTTGTTTAGTTTTGTCTCAATTTGTTTAGTTTTGTCTGATTTTGTCTACTTTTGTCTAGTTTTGTTTTGTCAGATTTTGTCTGGTTTTGTTTTGTCTGATTTTATCTACCTTTGTCTAGTTTTGTCTAGTTTTGTTTAGTTTTGTCTGATTTTGTCTAGTTTTGTTTTGTCTGATTTTGTCTATTTGTGTTTAGTTTTGTCTCCGTTTTGTTTAGTTTTGTCTGATTTTTGTCTATTTTTGTTTAGTTTTGTCTAGTTTTGTTTTGTCTAGGTTTGTTTAGTTTTGTCTAGATTTGTTTAGTTTTGTCTAGTTTTATCCGATTTTGTCTAGTTTTGTTTAGTCTTGTCTAATTTTGTTTTGTCTGATTTTGTCTTTTTTGTCTAGTTTTGTTTTGTCTGATTTTGTCTACTTTTGTCTAGTTTTGTTTTGTCTGTTTTTGTCAACTTTTGTTTGATTTAGTCTACTTTTGTTTTGTCTGGTTTTGTCTATTTTTGTCTAGTTTTTAGTTTTGTCTGATTTTGTCTACTTTTATCTACTTTTGTTTTGTCTGATTTTGTCTACTTTTGTCAGATTTTTGTCTTTTTGTCTGATTTTGTCTATTTTTGTTTAGTTTTGTCTCATTTTGTTTAGTTTTGTCTGATTTTGTCTATTTCTGTTGAGTTTTGTCTAGTTTTGTTTTGTCTAATTGTGTTTGTCTGATTTTGGATACTTTTGTCTAGTTTTGTTTTGTCAGATTTTGTCTACTTTTGTCTAGTTTTGTTTTGTCAATTTTGTCTGGTTTTGTTTTGTCTGATTTTATCTACCTTTGTCTAGTTTTGTCTAGTTTTGTTTATTTTGTCTGATTTTGTCTAGTTTTGTTTTGTCTGATTTTGTCTATTTGTGTTTAGTTTTGTCTCTTTTTTGTTTAGTTTTGTCTGATTTTGTCTATTTTTGTTTAGTTTTGTCTAGTTTTGTTTTGTGTAGGTTTGTTTAGTTTTGACTAGATTTGTTTAGTTTTGTCTAGTTTTATCAGATTTTGTCTACTTTTGTCTAGTTTTGTTTAGTTTTGTCTAATTTCGTTTTGTCTGATTTTGTCTATTTTTTTCTAGTTTTGTTTTGTCTGATTTTGTCTACTTTTGTTTGATTTAGTCTACTTTTGTTTTGTCTGATTTTGTCTACTTTTTTCTGACTTTGTCTACTTTTGTCTAGTTTTTTGTTTTGTCTGATTTTGTCTACTTTTATCTTCTTTTGTTTTGTCTGATTTTGTCTACTTTTGTCTGATTTTGTCTATTTTTGTCTGATTTTGTCTATTTTTGTTTAGTTTTGTCTCATTTTGTTTAGTTTTGTTTGATTTTGTCTAGTTTTGTTTTGTCTAGTTGTGTTTGTATGATTTTGTCTAGTTTCGTTTTGTCAGATTTTGTCTAGTTTTGTTTTTTCAGATTTTGTCTATTTTTGTCTGGTTTTGTTTTGTCTGATTTTATCTACCTTTGTCTAGTTTTGTTTAGTTTTGTCTCATTTTGTTAAGTTTTGTCTGATTTTGTCTAGTTTTGTTTTGTCTGATTTTGTCTATTTTTGTTTAGTTTTGTCTAGTTTAATTTTTTTCTAGGTTTGTTTAGTTTTGTCTAGATTTGTTTAGTTTTGTCTAGTTTTATGCGATTTTGTCTACTTTTGTCTAGTTTTGTTTAGTTTTGTCTAATTTCGTTTTGTCTATTTTTGTCTAGTTTTGTTTTGTCAGATTTTGCCTACTTATTTTGTCTGATTTTGTCTAGATGCGTTTTGTCTGATTTTGTCTACTTTTGTTTTGTCAGATTTTGTCTATTTTTGTCCAGTTTTGTTTTGTTAGATTTTGTCTAGTTTTGTCTAGTTTTTGTTTTGTCAGATTTTGTCTACTTTTGTCTAGTTTTGTTTTGTCTGATTTTGTCTATTTTTGTCTAGTTTTGTTTTGTCTGATTTTATCTACCCTTGTCTAGTTTTGTTTAGTTTTGTCTCGTTTTGTTTAGTTTTGTCTGATTTTGTCTATTTTTGTTTAGTTTTGTCTCATTTTGTTTAGTTTT
>NC_079438.1:28804024-28817506 GCF_903798145.1 Danio aesculapii | reverse complement strand
GTAAATTCTTTAAATTCTGACAGTATTCGTGTGGCATTGAGAGAGGCAGGCTGTACAAAGTTGGGCCATTTACTAAAAGCTATGCAGTCTTCATTACCGTTCTGAGCCAATTGGTGAAAATAAGATCAGAAAGACTAATAAAAGAATTGTAGTAGAAGTGTATGAATCTTGCCAAACTCAATAAGGGATTTTATTAAGGATAATGATCTGATTAATCAGTGGGAAGATGGATGTGAATATGTTTTTCCGGTTTTAGATATTTCTGAGACTGTGAAAGATTGGATTTTTTCAGAAAATGATTTTCTGTCACATGTGGATGTGTCTTTTGTTTCTTTTGAAGAGTTGGGCAAGAAAGAAGCATACATGATATCAGTGAAAGTAATTCATAGTAAATATCTTATGCGGATGAAAGAATCAAATGGTGTGGTCTATTTAGTCAGGAAATTTCTGTAAAAGGAAGATGGAGATCTTTGTATAAAATGCCAATAGATAAACGGACGGGGGATCTTCAGTGGAGAATAATTCACGGGCTGTAGCGACTAATAAACATGTTCACATTTTAATCCCAATCAGAAATAGAATGCTTTTTTTGTAATCAGACAGAACATTGATGCATTTGTTCTGTGGATGTAATAGACTGAAAGTGTTATTGATCTTTTGGAACTTTGGGTTATGAAATGGGGAGAATGTTTTTCATTTCCTTTGTTCATTTTTGGTCCGAAATATTCTGTCAAGAAAAAAACAAAAACATGTCTTGTTGAACTTTGTTTTTGGAGTGGCTAAACTGTCTATATGGATTTCAAGGAAAAACAAAATTCAGAAAAATGGATCAAAAGATGTTTTAAAGTTTATATGGGAATGTTAGAAGCTCGACTAAAAATTGAGTATGCATTTTATAAATTAACAAATAATTTAAAATCTTTTGTGGATAAATGGTCTGTTGAAAGGTTCTGTGTATTGTGGAGAGTGATGGAGAGTTGGTTTTGTCTTTTTAATGTTTTGAATACTGTTTAAAGTTTGAGGATGTTGAAAAAGTGTTAACTTTTTTTGGAATAAAAGTATGTTATCTCTCTCTCTCTCTCTCACTCTCTCTCAGACAAACATGCTCTTTCTCTCACACACACATACAGTTCATGCTCACTCTTATACACTCACACACACAAAAGTACACATGTACATGCTCTCTCTCTCTCTCTCTCTGTCTCTCACACACACACACACACACAGTCTTATACACAATCACACACACACCTGTACACACTCTCACTCACACACTCACTATTGTACATGCTCTCTCTCACACACAGTTTTACAGATGCTTTCTCTCTTACACACATATACATGCTCTCACACACATATTGTACAAACACACACACTTGACCACACAATCACTCACATACTCACTCTTGTACATGCTCTCTCATACACACTGACATTCTTTCTCTCATAGACACACACGTACATGCTCTCTCTCCTCTCTCTCTCTCTCTCACACACACACACACAAGCACGCACGCACGCACGCACACACACACCACACCACACACACACACAAGCATGTGATCTCTCTCACACACAGTCTTATACATGCTCTCCCTCTTAGATATACATGTACATGCTCTCACTCACACACATATTGTACACAAACTTGTTGCATACACACACACACACACACTTGCACACTCTCACTCACACACATATTGTACACACACTTGTTGCATACACACACGCTTGTACACACTCTCACTAACACACTCACTATTGTACATGCTCTCTCACACACACCTACATTCTATCTCTGTCTCAAATGTACTTTTTCACGCTCTTACACACACACACACAGATGTGCCAGTGTTAATGATACTTCTTTCTAATTTTACGTGCTCATTAGGCTTAATATAGGTGGTTGCATTGTGATTATTTGGTGATGAAGGTATATTAATTGTTTTAAATAGTTTTTCAGCTAATAATGTTCATGATGTCATAGCGCTACAAAAGGCTTTTGAAGCTGACAAGACGTGGAGCAACCATGACCAGAGCACTCCAGAGAGAAGGTGTCTCTCGAAATGCAGTGGCCCAGCTCGCTCCAATTGCAGAGCTGTACTTTGCTAACAGTGAGCAATTTAAACAGCATCAGCTTCACACCAGGAAAATGAACAGAGTTTGCTCAAAAGTGTAGAGAGCTCATTGCTGGAGATGTTCACATAAAAGTCCCATCAATGAAAAGGAAGGTTCACTTTTGCCTTTATGTCTGAATAAGTGATTAGAGTAGATTTGCTATGTCGCTTATTGTTAAGGCCATGTTTATTGTATGTTTCTTTGTTCAATAATGTTTCTGTTTACTGTTGTTAAAATGTAGAAGCAAAAAAGTAGAGCACAATAAGCTCAGCTTATAATGCCAAAATATATATTATATTGAGATCAGATGCAAAAACCTTTAAATGCCGTCTAAATTCATTAAATTTCTTTTCCCTTTTTTAATCCTGGGTCGCCACAGCGGAATGAACCACAAACTTATTCAGCACATGTTTACACAGCAGATGCCCTTTCAGCTGCAACCCATTACTGGGAAACATCCATACACACTCATTCTCACACATATTCACTACGGACTATTTGAGCTTACTAAATTCACCTGTACCACATGTCTGACATCTTGCTGTGAGGCAAACGTGTTACCCACTGCGCCACCACGTCACTCCACAGTCTAAATTGTATTTCTAAAATTAGTTATTTTTCAGCCGACTATGTTAAGACAATGAAAAAAAACATTCTTTGCCACAAAATAGTTAAATTACTGAACTGAGCCTGAAAAAATTATGAATTTAAAAAAAAAAAAATTTATATAGCGCTGCATGGTGGTGCAGTGGGTAGCACGTTCGCCTCACAGGAAGAAGGTCACTGGTTTGAGCCTCGGCTGGGTCAGTTTGTGTTTCTGTGTGGAGTTTGCATGTTCTCCCGGTGTTCGCGTTGGTTTCCTCTGGGTGCTCCGGTTCCCCCCACAAGTCCCAAAAACATGTGGTAGAGGTGAATTGGGTTGGCTAAATTGTCCTTAGTTCATGTGTGTAAGTGATTGTGTAGGGATGTTTCCCAGTGATGGGTTGCAGTGTAAGGGCATCAGTTGCATAAAAACATATGCTGGATAAATTGCGGTTCATTCCGCTGGGATGTAACAACAATTGTTCTTAATTGTCCTGAACCAAATGTTTTCTTCAGCTTAATTACCTGGGCTGTTAATTTTTTTTTTTTTTTTTTATTTTATTTGTTTTGAAGCAATAAATTAAAGCAGTTGGACGAACTAATGACTCTGGTATTTATTTGTATGTTCTTGTACGTGGTGGTGTCTGTGTGTGTTTTGTCTTCAAATACTTGCATCAGTGTCACTACTACCCGTCTGTTGACTACTGCTGAACATTTACAGATTAGTAGCCATGCTGTCTGTGAATTTGGCTCCTTACAGTCATTCAACAGCATTTCTTAGGTTTTTCTTCATTTTGATGGGCCCAGTGTGACAACAGATGAGCTGATAAATGTGGGCACTATGGTAAAAAATCTACTTTTCAAGCTGTTTGGACAGTCATATGTACATGTATGGTGTATAGACCATCATATTGGGGTGATATAAGCACACCAGTGCTTTTTTTTCAATTTAACAACATAAAACGATGGACCAATTGGAGCGGTTTTCAAACCGACCGCAACTTTATGTAGGAGTGCGGTCCAACCGCCCACCAATATGATTGACAGGCGCGTCATCATATCCCCAGTTTGTGATTCACGTCCGCCATTTTCAGCGTGAGTCGAAGCGATATCACTAAAGGAACACACTACATCTATTTTTAGATGCAAGGCTCATTGGGCTCAACACAAGAGCAAATTCTCCACATTTGCTCTAATCGGAATTATTGGTTGTATCTTTAGGTAGGTTTGCAAACATGTGTACTTCTCATTGAGTCTACCTTATACTTCAGCCGTTTGCATTTCTCGCGATCCCAAAAGCTCCATGTGATCTTAACTAGCATGCGTTTTGAATTCTAAACAAGGTTTCTATCAGGGTACACTCAAGTCGACGGCTGGGCGCCGCGGACCGCTGCAGACTTGAATTACCGTTGTGTGTACCCTGATAGAAACCTATGTTTAGAATTAAAAAATGCATGGTGCGATGATTCGGGACACTTCATGTTTCTGCCGCGCCACAGAGAGTGTCTTAGTTAATTCAAAGTTAATTCAGTGTGCGTGATTATTAGTTCCTGTGTACAAGCTCGGCACTTGAAACTAGCACACAGTTGGCTGTAAAACTGTACAAAGACACATATGATTTTGTACTCTCTGCTTGGTCTGTGTCAGAGTCGTACATGTACGACTGATTGCTGAACCTCTCACTGCTGCTCCTTCTCTGTCTGCCTGTCAGACTCTGTTGCAAACGCAGAGCGGTGAGCTCATGGCCCCACCACTTGTTACGTTGGCGGGAAGCCGAAACTAACTACATGTGAAGCAACACACCCATAAATCAGCGAACTGTGGACACGCCCCCAACATGACACTTTTAACACATAATAAAAAAATCTGAATTGTGTTTTAAACTTAACCTAAACTGGCACACTCAGAAGAACCATAATATTAATATTAAATCATAAAAAAGAGGTAAACTATGTGCCCTTTAAAGTAAAATAACTGTCTACTGAAAGTTAGGTTAAATGCAACAAATAGTTAATTGAACACTCTTAGATTGTTCCTAACCCTTATTTTATATTTGATTAAAGTTTATGTTAAAATATCTTGCGTTGCTACTTATAGGCATCTGAATGTTTACTCAAAGTCTATTCATAAACTGGATAACAACTACATGCAGACAATAACAACAAACATCTTGGAGGTCAATGTTCTGAAAACTTGTTGAGGATTTGTTGCATATCTACTGATACACTGTTGAACATCTAGAACCTAAATTGAACCTAAAATAATAAATGTTTACATGCTGTAGACATTGTATTGATTGCCTAAGAACATTTAAAGACAATCTACAGATACTATCCAGATGAAAGTAAACAGATAAGAACTTGAAAAGTAACTTACGGTCAGCAGACTATCTAAAGGGGGACCATCAAAATAAAGTGTTACCCGGCTCCTTTTCGTTGGCATCTTGTTGAAGGCATACAAAAGATCCCATGACAAATGATTGGCGAAATGGCCCAGTGGCCAAGGGATAAGGCATCAACCTCCGCGGCTTGGGATTGTTGGTTCAAGTCCCATCGGGTTGTCTTTGAAGGTCTCACTTCAATTTGGGAGCAATGTTTGGTGGATGAAACACGGTAGCTGTGAAAACCTTCTTGAGATGTGTTTGCATGTCATTAACTTCCTGCATTGCCATGCATATTACCTCTTATGACTAAAAGGGTAACGAGATACCTAACGCGAAAGGCCATTTTGAATCCTGCATGGTGCCTACAGAGAAGAGACTGTGTACAAAGACAAAATGGTGCTTACATATAAAGCTGGTGGGTTGTTCAAGATCTGTAAACAAATCTAACAACCGAATCATTGCCGGTCCTTTTTTTGTCTGTATAATTGTACACGTTAGACTGATTTAGATCAGAAGTCCACTAAATGTTCATTCACTAAAGTCACAGCAAAAGCTAGTACAATTAACATAAAAACACCTTGGATAGCACAGCACCGCTGGTTTTTCTATGACTGTCGTAGGGCTCATCAGGGATTTGAATCCAGGACCTCTCGCACTCAAAGCAAGAATCATACCCCTAGACCAACGAGCCCTGAAGAAGCAGTCTGCAGTGCCACAAAAAATTCTGTGAGACCGATCCAATCTACTCTTTGTTCATGTTGTTTTTGTTACGTGTGTCAGCAACTCCCTGGAGGCATATTACAGTTCACAGTAAGTATAAAACAGTCCAGTGGCCTAATGGATAAGGCACAGCCTTCGAAGCTGGGGATTGTGGGTTTAAAGTACCAACTGGGCTGTCTTTGATGCAGTTCCTTTTAAGTTGACTGTGCAAGACAATCCAGTATTACCTTTAAAAAGCTAGGTTCATACCCTTAGGTCAAAAAGACATGACAATGGAAAACTCCTCAGAGAAGCTGTTTTGTCATTAGGTGTACACATCAGATCGTCTGAATGCAATATGGCATAGGGATCCTAAAGAACTGTTTTCTGAGTAACAAGAACTTCCTGAGCCATACATCAGATATGACAAAGTTTAATGTTGACCCAGTGGCCTAATGCATAAGGCATCAGCCTTCGAAGCTGGGGATTGTGGGTTCAAGTCCATCTGGGTTGTCTTTGTTGGGTTACATTTTAGTTGTGTGAGACAATCCGACTGGTCTTCTCAAAACTTAGGCGTGATGATCTGAGGACAATAGTTAGCTTCGAATTATCAGACTTGATGCACACTTCAAATAAGATTCATCCAATTGCTTGAATCTCACTGTCACGTTACAAACCTAAATGGTTCCGCTAAGCTTTGGTAATGGAGATCTTGACTTCAAGTACCCGTGGCTTTCAACTAATGCTTTCAAGCAATGCTTGTGCCGCTTTTTACAACTCAGGCCATTTATGCCCCAATTGTGCTGCGTTCAATGTTGCCCACATTCAGCAGAAAAAGTCAGCAGGCTACCACCATGCGTAGTCGTGGCCGAGAGGTAAGGAGATGGACTTAAAATCCATTGGGGTCTCCCCGCGCAGGTTCGAACCCTGCCGACTACGGAACAGCCAGCTACTTTTGCTTTTTCGCTCTGTGAGGGGAACTGTGGCATTTGCTCTGAATTCAGATCATCAGCTTGTGTGGAAAGAGTGCCATGAAGTTAGCTGAGTGTATTGGATTAGAGAGCTATGCTGTCCCTGCTTCCCAGAGATTGTACAGAAAAGTTGCACTAGAGCTAGTGCACCTTCCTCTACCCCTGTTGACCCTGTGTTTGGTTGCCACCTCAGCAGGAGAGAGAAAGCAGACATCTGTAGTCGTGGCCGAGTGGTTAAGGCGATGGACTAGAAATCCATTGGGGTTTCTCTGCGCAGGTTCGAATCCTGCCGACTACATTGTTTTGCACGTCCACTTATGTTGTTGTTCTCTTTTCTTTCAAGCCTTCTATACGTAATTGGAATCCTCCTCTGCATCTCACAAACAAGCCCCTGTCACTTAGTGACCAGGCAGCTGTGGGTGAGCGACAGTGGTTTGCCGCGACCGTACAGTGATCTGTACTCTGTGTTGTGGCCAGAGAAATCCCAGTTTGAATCCCGGTCACAAACCAGTGTCCTTTAGTGTCCAGTGAGCTGCAGAGCTTATCGGTGAGCGAGTGGTGTTCCGTGATCGTATTGTGGTCAGTACTCTGCGTTGTGGCCGCAGTAAGCCCGGTTTGAATCCAGGTCACGGCAGCGTGTTCCTGTTAACTGCGAGCAATGCTGTTGTGCTGCTTTTTACAACTCAGGCCATTTATGCCCAACTGTGCTGCGTTCAATGTTGCCCACATTCAGCAGAAAAAGTCAACTGGCTGCGATCATGCATAGTCGTGGCCGAGAGGTTAAGGCGGTGGACTTGAAATCCATTGAGGTCTCCCCGCGCAGGTTCGAACCCTGCCGACTACGGAACAGCCAGCTGCTTTTGCTTTTTCTCTCTGTGAGAGGAACGTGGCTTTTGCGACGTTTGGTTGGGGCCTACCTGTTTAATCCCATATTGAATAATTCAAGTCCAGCGACTAGTCGCAATTTAGCTTTTTTTGTAGTCCCTACACTCTGATGTGCCTAGAGAAACGTTCAATAAATTGACAGCAACATCTTGTACGGCACATCAAGATTGGGATTTGATAGTTTTTTTTCCAAGTCGCCCAGTCCTTTTGGCTGTCCCTTTGTGGCACATTTTCCCACTCCATCTGCTTCTGGAGAGTTGCTTTATGCACAGCTCTTTTCAAGACTGATGCTAGCACAGTCTAAAAGGCCCAGGCGAAATGTGCTTTTGGCCATGCTTTTGGACCATGGCTTTGGTAACACCTAATGACTTCAAGGTCTTTCACGGTGCAGCTCAGCAGTGGCATGGCACAGCTCTGAAACGCCGTTTCCTGGAGGACGCCTGCATCTGTTTTTTTTTAAGAGGACGCAGGTCTGTGCTGTGATGAGAAAGTGTTGTCAGCTGGCACTGGGCTTGCAGAGGGCCAACTCCGCAAACAGGTGCTTTCATAGACAGGAGCCACATAGCTCAGTCGATATAGCATCAGACTTTTAATCTGACGATCCAGGGTTCAAGTCCCTGTTTGGGCGAAGGCCTGTCTGTTTGTCAGAATCCCAGTTTGAATCCTCGTCACAGCAGCGCGTACCTGTTAACGGAAAGCTGGGCTGAGTTTTCGCCACCTCAGGCCACGGCTGGATATCTCACCCCAACCTCTGCTGTTTCTAGTGTTGCCCACATCCGGCCAACAGAGCGGACGAGTCAAGGCCAGGTGTAGTCGTGGCCGAGAGGTTAAGGCGATGGACTTGAAATCCATTGGGCTCTCCCAGCGCAGATTCGAACCCTGCTGACTACGTCAGTTAGTATTTCCACAAAGTCCACTTGCTGTTTTTGCTCATTGCCCCCTAATGGAAATGCCGTCCTCCTCTGAATCTCGCAAACAAACCAGTGTTCCTTAGTGTCCAGGCAGCTGCAGAGCTTATCGGTGAGTGAGCGGTGTGCCGTGATGGTATAGTGGTCAGTACTCTGTGTTGTGGCTGCAGCAACCCCGGTTCGAATCCGGGTCACTGCAGCGTGTTCCTATTAACTGCGAGCAATGCTTGTGCTGCTTTTTACAACCTCAGGCCATTTATGCCCCAACTGTGCTGCGTTCAATGTTGCCCACATTGAGCAGAAAAAGTCAACAGCCTGCCACCATGTGTAGTCGTGGCCGATAGGTTAAGGCGATGGACTTGAAATCCACTGGGGTCCCCGCGCAGCTTCGAACCCTGCTAACTCAGGAGCCGGCAGCCGTTTTGCTTTTTCTCTCTGTGAGAGGAACTGTGGCTTTTGCGACGTTTGGTTGCGGGCCTGCGTGATTAATCCCATATTGAATAATTCAAGTCCAGCGACTAGTTGGAATTTAGCTTTTTTTGTAGTCCCTACACTCTGAGTTGCCTAGAGAAACGTTCAATAAATCGACAGCAACATCTTGTACGGCTCATCAAGATTGGGATTTGATAGTTTTTTTTTCCAAGTCGCCCAGTCCTTTTGGCTGTCCCTTTGTGGCACATTTTCCCCACTCCATCTGCTTCTGGAGAGTTGCTTTATGCACAGCTCTTTTCAAGACTGATGCTAGCACAGTTCCAAAGGCCCAGGCGAAATGTGCTTTTGGCCATGTTTTTGGACCATGGCTTTGGTAACACTAATGACTTCAAGGTCTTTCACGGTGCAGCTTAGCAGTGGCATGGCACAGCTCTGAAACGCCGTTTCCTAGAGGACGACTGATCTGTTATTTTTAAGAGGACGCAGGTCTGTGCTGTGATGAGAAAGTATTGTCGGGGGGTAAGGGAGATCTTGACTTCAAGTACCTCGTGGCTTTCAACTAATGGTCTCTTATTAGGTGGATGATGATGAAATGCAAACAAGAAAATAGCTGCAGTGATTTTAAGTTAATGAGAGTGGCCTTGGTTGGAATTTGAAACTCAAGACCAGTCACACCCCTACACGAGAACCATACCCCAGGACCAATGAGACACGAATGTGGATGATTGCACAATGAAAATGTTGACCATTAGTTGCACACATCTTTTTTGATGGAATGCAAACTGGCATCGAGATCCTAAAGTGCAGTTTTCCATGCGTTGGCATCTTGTGAAGGCATACAAAAGATCCATGACAAATGATTGACGAAATGGCCCAGTGGCCTAATGGATAAGGCATCAACCTCCGGGGCTTGGGATTGTTGGTTCAAGTCCCATCTGGGTTGTCTTTGAAGGTCTTACTTCTATTTGGGAGCAATGTTTGGTGGATGATGAAACACGGTAGCTGTCAAAACCTTCTTGAGATGTGTGTGCATGTCATAACTTTCTGCATTGCCATGCATATTACCTATTATGACTAAAAGGGTAACGAGATACCTAACGCGAAAGGCCATTTTGAATCCTGCATGGTGCCTACAGAGAAGAGACTGTGTACAAGACAAAAATGGTGCTTACATAAAGCTGGTGGGTTGTTCAGATCCTAAACAAATCTAACAACCGAATCATTGCCACTCCTTTTTGTCTGTATAATTGTACATGTTAGACTGATTTAGATCAGAAGTCCACTAAATGTTCATTCACTAAAGTCACAGCAAAAGCTGCTACAATTAACATATAAACACCATGGATAGCACAGCACAGCTGCTTTTTCTATGACTGTCATAGGGCTCGTCCGGGATTTGAACCCGGGACCTCTCGCACCCAAAGCGAGAATCATACCCCTAGACCAACGAGCCCTGAAGAAGCAGTCTGCAGTGCCACAAAAAATTCTGTGAGACCGATCCAATCTACTCTTTGTTCATGTTGTTTTTGTTACGTGTGTCAGCAACTCCTGGAGGCATATTACAGTTCACAGTAAGTATGAAACAGTCCAGTGGCCTAATGGATAAGGCACCAGCCTTCGAAGCTGGGGATTGTGGGTTTAAAGTACCAACTGGGTTGTCTTGATGCAGTTCCTTTTAAGTTGACTGTGCAAGACAATCCAGTGTTACCTTTAAAAAGCTAGGTTCATACCCTTAGGTCAAAAAAAGACATGACAATGGAAAAACTCCTCAGAGAAGCTGTTTTGTCATTAGGTGTACATATCAGATCGTCTGAATGTAATATGGCATAGGGATCCTAAAGTACTTTTTCTGAGTAACAAGAACTTCCTGAGCCATACATCAGATATGACAAACACTAGTGTTTACCCATTGGCCTAATGGAAAGGCATCAGCCTTCAAGCTGGGGATTGTGGGTTCAAGTCCCATCTGGGTTGTCTTTGTTGGGCTACATTTAAGTTGTGTGAAACAATTCCGACTGGTCTTCTCAAAACTTAGACGTGATGATCTGAGGACATAGCTAGCTTCGAATCTCAGACTTGCTGCACACTTCAAATAAGATTCATCCAATCTTGCTTGAATCTCACTGTCATGTTACAAAGCTAAAAGGTTCTGCTAAGCTTTGGTAATGGAGATCTTGACTTCAAGTACCCCGTGGCTTTCAACTAACGGTCTCATGTTAGGTGGATGATGATGAAATGCACAAACAAGGAAATAGCTGCAGAAAGGTTGTGATTTCAAGTTAATGAGAGTGGCCTGTCTGGAATTTGAAACTCAAGACCAGTCACATACGCGAGAACCATACCCCAGGACCAATGAGACACGAATGTGGATGATGGGACATAGGACCCAAATGACCACATTTGTTTAAAAAATATTTCATTGTTTTTTTCCACTGCTTTGTTTTCTTTTTCTAGATACTTTTTTATTCTTTTCACTCTAAACTATTTTTCCTTGTTCTACATCTATTAAACCCAACCCACCCTTGTCTGTTTCCCTACAACTGTATAAAAGCAATCCTTGGTGGCTTACCTCCCCATAAAAAATCAGTAAAACATTTTTCAACCTCTTTTCTATCCACATTGGCATTTCTAAAACATATAAAACATGCCACAACTTAGACTCCATTAAAACATTTATAATTAAAAACTTTTCCTTTTAATGTCAGTGTTCTTAGTTCCAGTAATTTAACCTCCTTTCTATATCTGTTAAAAAACCCTCCCACATTATCTCTAGCTGTTCTGGCATCTTTCCCCATTAAAACCCCTAAAATCTTTATTTCTTCTATTTTAAAATTGGTGCAATCTGCTAAATCTGTCTCCTTTCCAAACTTCATATAAACCGTTTTGTCTTCATTTATTTACTTCCCGATCCTTTACAAAACTGTTGGACTATTTTCATCGCTTCTTTCACACTCTCTTTTCCTTTTACTATTAATGTAGTGTCATCTGCATATTGAAACATTTTATTTACTTTATTTCTTCAATTTCCATTCCTTTATTTTTTCTTCTTCACTGATAGCTAGGCCCAGGGATTCTGCCACAAGTGAATATAAGAGTGCTGACAGAGGACATCCTTGCCTTATCGATCTTGTTATTTTAAAACATTCTGTTAAAAAGCCATTACATTTAATTTTTGTTAAAATACCCTTATATAAAATCCTGATCCATTTTCTAAAAACTTCTCCAAAACCAAACTTTTTAAGTGCTTCAAATAAAAACTGGTGTTCAACTCTGTCAAAAGCTTTTCCAAATCCAAACTTATGATATATCCTTCCTCTTTTTTGTCCTTCATATATTCTATGATGTCTTTTATGCTCATTGTTATGTCTGCTATGTCTCTTCCTTTTATGCGTAGGCCTGTGTTGTTTGAATTATTTTTGGCATCACTTCTTTTAATCGATTTGCTAAAATTTAGTTAAAATCTTCAAATCTGTTTAACATTGTGATTGGTCTGTAATTTTTTAACAATGTCTTTTCTCCTTTTTGTGTATAATTTCATTAATCCCATCCCATTCTTTCATTTAATTCTTCTTTTGCAGTATTTCTTTAAAAATTTCAGTTAAAATTGGTATTAAAATTTCCTTAAAACATACGTAAAATTCACTATTTACCCGTCTATTCCTGGACTTTTCCTTTTGTTCAAGCTTTCTATTGCTTTTCTTATTTCTTCTCTTATTTCTGGTCACATTCTCTTTTATCCTCTTCATCTATTTTTGTTTTATGTTTTAATAATTTTTCCATTTGTAATTCATCAACTCCTTGTGTTTTAAATAACTCCTCATAGTATGTTTTTATTTCTTTTAAAATGTCTTCATTTCCTTCTATGCTTTCTCCTTTTGCTCCTTGTATTATCTTTATCGTTTCTGCTTTCCTTTTTGTCTTTCTAAATCAAAGAAGAATTTGTGCACTTTTCTCCCTCTACTACATATTTGCTTGCTTCTTAGTCTAGCTCCATATTCTTTTCCTCAATTTCTTTCAGTTTTCCTCCATTTCTTTTATTTTTGTATGTCTTTTTCATTTTTTTCTAGTTCTTTTCTAAGATTTCTTTATGTTTTTTCTTGTGTCTTTTATTCTTTTGTATTATTCTACAAAATTGTATTGTAGTTTTTTAATCAGATATTTGACATTTTCCCACCATAGTCTTTTGTCTTCATTATATATTTGGTTTCCTTTTTCCTTTTCTATTATTCCTTTTATTTTTAACATAGTCTTCATTTTTTAAAATGTCACTATTTAATGTCCACACCCCTGGGCCTCTTTGTATTCTTCTGTATTAAAATTAAACAATAAAAATTTATGGTCACTTAAAACAGTTTCATCGTACTTTATTTTTTCTATATAAATTTCTATATTTCTTGTGCATAACACATAGTCTATTCTCGATTGAGTTACAAAATTCCCTACTATTTGTCTTCTAGAAAACTCCTTTTTCTTCCGTTTCTCTCTCTCCAAATGTCTATCATTC
>NC_079438.1:28757202-28803924 GCF_903798145.1 Danio aesculapii | reverse complement strand
TTTGTGGCAGCTGGAACTGGTGCCTCTTCGTTTAAGTACACTTTTTATTCCATTTTTATCCTTTATAAAGAAGCAGGTTAGTGTTATTGTTAGTGTGATTGGTAACATAATGTGTTTTCTGCAATATTAGAGTAATTTAATTAGTAAATTATTATAAAATTTATTAAACATTTGAAATAAATAACATATAAATGCAAAATTGAAATTAGATAATACATTGCTGCCAAATAATGTATAGGTCTATATTATACAAGTATAAAATTACAATATTTTAAGCAGGGCTCCAAACCGGTTCAAGGAACAGAAACGAAAAACGGAAACGAATGACATTTTTCAGGAACAGAAATGAAAAAAAAAGATCAACTTTATCATTCTGAAGAAACGTTTACAGTTAACCGGTTAATAACGTTAATTTTATCGTTCTCTTTATTATATGAATTTTGGAGACAAAAAGCATTAATTTAAAGCCTGTGTACAAATGTGACGGTGACGCATACAACGTGAAATGCCCGCGAAGCGGACATCATAAGCGAGAGTCGTTTCTTATGCGATGAGCTTGTCTTAAAGGTTACCGAGAACCTGCTCTTTCATGTACAAAGGTATGTTTCGGTAAGTTATTGTTACTAAAACTTGTATTTATACTAAATGAATTATTGATTGTTGATTGTCGATTGTTTTTAGATGGGTCTCCATGAAGAAAATCCTCTTGTTAACATTTCTCTTATGACAAATCATCTGATAAATCATCTGTAATATTGAAGGATGAGGGGCAGATCATAAACATGATAGATAAAGTTTTGCATGATATGATAGATATTATCAAACAACCCAAGCATTTTCCATTCGGAGAATTACAGTATTTAATAGCTTAGTCCTTATAAACAATCCATTAATAAAATACATTATTTACAGGCTGCTTACCCGAATATGCAATATGATCCTCATAATGATCTCAGTGAAATGAGGTAAGCGCTCGTTTTATATAAACTCTAAATGTCTGACCGTGATGCCTATTTAGGCCTATGCCAGTCTATAAAAAGATAATATAGCTTGAAACACTAATATTTTAGAGGAGTAGTTAAAGTTTGCACAACCAGTGTTTGGTCTTATTAACCTGCCCTAATTAAACGTCATGTAGCCTACTTTTTGATTACTTGACCTGCAGATTAACGGCAGCACCAGCGGACATAAACGAGATCTGTGCATAACAGGGTTTTATGTGTCCCCAATATACACAATCAAGAGAGTGCACGACTCCATAAAGTAACGTAAACTGCACACACTTGATTATGTAATGTATGAATTCAGGGACGCGTCTCACAGCGCAAAGCATAACTTAATTACCCATGCTTAATCGGTCATCGATGAGGTCTATTGGGTTTGAAGGGTTACCGACAATAAATCAATCGAGTAATCGTTAGCATCCCTAGTTTAATCAATCGTAAAAGTAGTGTCAATGTTAATAAAATGCACACACAATCTATCACTTAATCTATCCAATACAGGGCTCTAGACTAACTTTTTGCCTTGCTGCGCCTTTTTTTCTTAGGTGAACCACGCATTGCATAGTGTTTTATATTTACATTAAAGATAAATATGGCAAGAATATGAGAATTAATATTTTATATTTTTACACCTACACAAATATCTTGTGCTAGTGCACTTGTTTAATAAAAATCTTTGTAATTGTAACATTCAACATGCAATACAGTACCATAAAAAAACTAAACTAAACCGTATAATCTTTTGTATTTACAAGTAATGTTAAGTTTTATACTCGGCCTATGCCTAAATCCAAAAAGCACTAAATAATTTATATATTTATAAATTACTCTAATTAAACTAAATAACTATACATTACGCTAAATAACTGAAATTGGCTATATACAGTAGGCCTAATCTTGGGGTGACGCAGTGGCGCAGTAGGTAGTGCTGTCAGCTCACAGCAAGAAAGTCGCTGGTTTGAGCCTCGGTTGGGTCAGTTGGTGTTTCTGTGTGGAGTTTGCATGTTCTCCCTGCGTTCAGTGGGTTCCCTCCAGGTGCTCCGGTTTCCCCCACAGTCCAAAAACCTGCGGTGCAGGTGAATGGGGTAGGCTAAATTGTCTGTAGTGAATGAGTGTGTATGGATGTTTCCCAGAGCTGGGTTGCAGCTGGAAGGGCATCTGCTGCGTAAAAACGTGCTGGATAAGTTGGCGGTTCATTCCGCTGTGGTGAGCCCGGATTGATAAAGGGACTAAGCCGAAAAGAAAATGAATGAATGAAGTCCTAATCTTAATCTCTGATTAAAACAAAAGTAATCCAGCAATGCAGCACCACTGACAAGCAAATGGCAGAAAACAAAACAACCACAAAATAGCGGAAACAGCAGTGAGCACTTTTTCTGAAGTTATGCCTTTCTTTTTTAAATTTAATTACTGTGCGTTTAATGTAAATAAATCAATAATGAATAGGCCTATAAGTGTATCCTGTGTGTGTGTGTGTGCATGTGTGTGTGTCCACCAACTGTGTCTTTCATTACTGAAGCAGCTCTCTTCCAAAATCAAAATTTACTTCCTCTCTGCAATATTTCGACAATATTTAAATTTAGATGAGCCTATGTCAAAATATGCAGAAACTGTGCAGCTGCACATTGAATCTGAGGTTTCATCTCATCTCGCTCTCGCTGTCATCCAGACATTGATATGTAGACACCACATAAACATCAAGTCGCGAAATTGAGGCCGGTACCAGCTGAAGCCCTTGTGAAATGTCAAAATACAGCACTGAAATGAACAGGTAATGTTTTTCAGCCAAAAGTCTATCTAGGATATCTCTAAAAACGCAATCAGAGCCAATGTTATTGTCATGATTACCAGCGATCTCTAACCACCAGAGGTCGCTGGTAAGCACTCACCCTCACAATAACCTATGGACTACAAATCCGCCATTCATGGACTACATTTTCATACATGCACTCTGTTCACAAACACCATGCTTCCTCATTTTGACTGATTACATTTGCACCAGCTGAGGATTGTCAGAGACTGATTACACACACTATTTAAACAACACACACTACCCTGCCTTTGCCGAGTCTTGTTATCTGTATAGTGACACTACAACGGTTTCCTAGTCTAGTTTCGCCGTGTTTTATCTTTGCCTGGTTTCCCTTTCTCCTTGTCTGCCGCCTGTCTACCGATCTCTCGCCTGTGTTTAACTACGATTCTGGACTGCCTTCATACATCTGTTTGCACCTGTGTTGACCATTGCCTCGCTGAGTTTGAATAAACCTGCTCCCCGTGTTACAGTTATGTAGAAGTAGTGTTGCCTAAATATTACATTTCTAATAAAATTCAAACCAAAATACAATAGCATTTTTTGTTTGATAAAAATACACGGAAACGAAATAAAATCAAAAGTTGGCTATTTTGTAATTTGTTTTAATATTAATAAAACACACTTCGACTATTTAAGCTTAACGGCTATACGCTGCCAATGGCCATTAATAAATATTATTTTACTTTGTACTGGATTATAATGTATATTTTACAATAAAAACTAAAACAATTCATAACACATCAGAACTGTAGACCTGCAGTGTGTAGCCTAAACTGTATGCAGGGGTGTTGGTCAATGGCCTACGGCGCATAATTGAACTAATATCTCCTAATAACCTAAAAGAGCCTAATTTGAGAGATTTAAAAAATAAAAGACACTTTAAAAAGGAACAACACGCAAATCGACAACAAATAAAACTGGTTGCGTGTTTCAGCACTTGCCGCTCCATACCAAGGTGTGGGGCTGTGTGTGTAGCGCCTTTAAGCAATGTGTGTCAATCAACTGCTGCTGGTGAGAGAGCACGCATAAGTGTGCAAAGCAGGTAAAGATATAACAAAAGCAAGTTCATATTATAATATTTTATTAACGATACTTATCGAAAATTCATTTAATTTTACCCCTCGAATAGAATTTTTTGTTACACCGTTAAGAAATCAGGGCACTCTAGAGCCTGCAAAACTTTGTAATAAAATAATATTCTTAACTTTTTTTTTTTTTTTTTTTTTTTTTTAGAAAACCGTTTTCGTTTATTTGGTCAAAATGAATGTGGTATGTATCTTAATCTATGTATAACAATTGCTAAGTATGTGATTTGGATAAGGAGAAATATGGCTAAACATGATGGAAGAGAGTGGATATATGGCGTATGTTTAAAAAC
Organism: Danio aesculapii; assembly: GCF_903798145.1. Taxonomy (NCBI): domain Eukaryota; kingdom Metazoa; phylum Chordata; class Actinopteri; order Cypriniformes; family Danionidae; genus Danio; species Danio aesculapii. The sequence continues at coordinate 28,799,729 of NC_079438.1, read as the reverse complement.
AGAATGGAGATGGCTGTAAAATTGATATTCAACTATTTTATAGTACAAGAAAAGGAGGATGTATTTATAGAAATAATGGTAAAAGGGAACGTAATAGTTGAATACAAGGACAACATCTTAAGTTGGTTATGGGAAAAATATGAAGTCTAATAATGAGTGTTGTAACTATCATGTGATTTTTGTGTGATGTGATCATTCTTTGTAAAAATGTAAATATTTGATTTTAATTAAAAAAAAAATTAAAAATATCTCATCTGAACTCGGAAGCAAAGCAGGGTTGGGCCTGGTTGGTACTTGGATGGGAGACCGCCTGGGAATACCAGGTGCTGTAGCTTTTTAAATTCCTTCATTTGGCAGCTAATACACTTCCCAAAATATAAAAAAAAAACCTCTGAATTCCTCTCTGAACTCTGGAACCAGCCAAGTCAGTGAACCCACTTCCCCTGATCCCATTCGGGGTAAAGTAGGTACAGTGACTTGGCTGGTTTTAACTTAGCAAGAGCTGTCGGTGCCCCGGAGCAGAAACAGAAAAAAAAAAAAAAAAACAGGTAAACAATTGAGGGGACAAGGGCCTTGTTTCTGTCGGTGCTGGTGTCAATGCAAGCTGAGCTGCGCTCGGCTCCTGGTGCTGCGCCTATTTTTAAATAGCTAACTCTTGACGGCTGCTCTGCTTACGGCCATACCACTCTGGCAATGCCTGATCTCATCTGAACTCGAAAGAAAGACAGGGTTGGCCTGGTAGGGACTTTGCAGCAAGTAGGCTGGGTTTACGATTGCTAAGCTAGAATCCTTGATCCATAGTCATAAGCGTTATCCTTTGTGCCACTGGCACTCCGTTCAGCACCTTGTTAGCACCTTGTTAGCACATTGTTTGAAACAAGGACAAGGCTCTGTCAACCTGGAGTTCCATCACCACACATTCTGCTTTGTTTTATAGCAAGACGTTGTGTGGATGGGATGCTCTTACAGGATTCCTGACAGTCCCTCCATAGAACCCTGAGATCCAGGGTCGGAGACTCTCTTCTCTCCAAGAGGAGGTTAAAAGCCATAGTTTCTTTTATGCATGTTTTATCAGAGCACTTAGGTATTGCTACAGCTCAGAGACTTACAAGTGGAAGAGATTACGCTGCAAGTTGGCTGGGTGACTTCTAAGTGGTAGGGACTTTTGCAACAAGTAGGCTGGGTTTACGATTGGTGTAGCTGTAGTAGACGTTAATAAAAATCTAGCGGTTGGGGCAGCCTTTGAAACCAGGGGAGCACCCCACGGGCTCTGTGATTGCGGCCTCTTAAACTCAACACACTCCAGAGTGGACCTGAACAGTTCCAGTGGGGGCGAAAGGCGACTGCAGTGCACTGGCCGACATCAAAGCAAAAAGACCAGAGCGAGCCAGCCAGGAGTCGAACCTAGAATCTTCTGATCCGTAGTCAGATGCGTTATCCATTGCGCCACTGGCCCTGTCTGCTTATCTTTTCATCTTTATCTTGTTGCTTGTGATAAGGACACAGCTCAGTCAACACAGAGTTCATTCAACACAGAGTTCGTTCAACACATGCTGTCCTTCGTTATTATGGCAAGTTGTGGTGTCGATAGGATGCTCTTACAATGCATGTGACAGTCCCTCCCTAGAAGAACTGTGATCCAGGGTCTGAGACTTTCTCCTCTCCAGGAGGAGGTTACAAGCATTAGATTTATTTTGTCAGAGCAGCTGCAGCATACTTGCGTGGAGGCCCACAGCTAGACTTGAGAGCAAGCTTTTACAAGACCTTCCCTGGTGGTCTAGTGGTTAGGATTCGGCGCTCTCACCGCCGCGGCCCGGGTTCGATTCCCGGTCAGGGAACTTACTTTTGAGCTATGAAAATATATGCGAACTGCACAGGCATGAAAGGGCAAAAGACCTCCTTCGAGCCGGAGTCGAACCAGCGACCTAAGGATTGCCAACAACACACCTACAGTCCTCCGCTCTACCAACTGAGCTATCGAAGGCTTACGAGAGTCCAACACAAGCCCACCCCCCTTAAAGTTGCTGCAGTCCGACTGCTGGAAAAAAAGGGCAGTGGCAAAAAAATACTCAAGGCTTCCCATACCGGGAGTCGAACCCAGGCCGCCTGGGTGAAAACCAGGAATCCTGACCGCTAAACCATATGGGAGCTGCCACTTATGAGGGCAGTCTTGGCAAAACTTCAGTTCTTTCTAAAACAAAATTACAAAGACAATATCATGATTTGAAAAAAGCAATACCAAAAGATTGGATTGAATAATTGAAAAAAAAAAGAGTTGCGGGATAAGGAAGAATTACCAGAGGTCTATTTTAAGAAAAAAAAATGGAGAAAAGATCAATATGAGCTTATGTACAGTTAAGAGTTTTATGTTGTTTTTAGATCAAAGGCTTTTATAAGACCTATAGCATTCAACTACTGGAAGGAAAGATATGAGGATTTAAATGAAAAAGAAATATGGGGAAATGTCAGAATGAAATATATGGAACCAATTTTACAAAATTGTAATTATTTATTGAGACATAATTGCATATTAACAGAAATGAGATTGTGTAAAATGGCAATTGAACAAGATATAATATGTAAGGTGTTTAGGAAGGAAGGGGAAGGTTTATTACATTTGTTCTTCTATTGTGAAAAGTTGGAGGAATTATGGAAAAATTTAAGAAAATTGCTAAATCGTTAATAGGGGACATATATGTGGATGAACAAAAGAACTGGGAAAAAAAATATTTATTTGGTCAAAATGAATGTGGTATGTATGCTTTTAATCTATGTATAACAATTGCTAAGTATGTGATTTGGATAAGGAGAAATATGGCTAAACATGATGGGAAGAGAGTGGATATATGGCGTATGTTTAAAAACAGAATGGAGATGGCTGTAAAATTGATATTCAACTATTTTATAGTACAAGAAAAGGAGGATTGTATTTATAGAAATAATGGTAAAAGGGAACGTAATAGTTGAATACAAGGACAACATCTTAAGTTGGTTATGGGAAAAATATGAAGTCTAATAATGAGTGTTGTAACTATCATGTGATTTTTGTGTGATGTGATCATTTCTTTGTAAAAATGTAAATATTTGATTTTAATTTAAAAAAAATTAAAATATCTCATCTGAACTCGGAAGCAAAGCAGGGTTGGGCCTGGTTGGTACTTGGATGGGAGACCGCCTGGGAATACCAGGTGCTGTAAGCTTTTTAAATTCCTTCATTTGGCAGCTAATACACTTCCCAAAATATAAAAAAAAAACCTCTGAATTCCTCTCTGAACTCTGGAACCAGCCAAGTCAGTGAACCCACTTCCCCTGATTCCATTCGGGGTAAAGTAGGTACAGTGACTTGGCTGGTTTAACTTAGCAAGAGCTGTCGGTGCCCCGGAGCAGAAACAGAAAAAAAAAAAAAAAACAGGTAAACAATTGAGGGGACAAGGGCCTTGTTTCTGTCGGTGCTGTGTCAATGCAAGCTGAGCTGCGCTCGGCTCCTGGTGCTGCGCCTATTTTTAAATAGCTAACTCTTGACGGCTGCTCTCGCTTACGGCCATACCACTCTGGCAATGCCTGATCTCATCTGAACTCGAAAGAAAGACAGGGTTGGGCCTGGTAGGGACTTTTGCAGCAAGTAGGCTGGGTTTACGATTGCTAAGCTAGAATCCTTTGATCCATAGTCATAAGCGTTATCCTTTGTGCCACTGGCACTCCGTTCAGCACCTTGTTAGCACCTTGTTAGCACATTGTTTGAAACAAGGACAAGGCTCTGTCAACCTGGAGTTCCATCACCACACATTCTGCTTTGTTGTATAGCAAGACGTTGTGTGGATGGGATGCTCTTACAGGATTCCTGACAGTCCCTCCATAGAACCCCTGAGATCCAGGGTCGGAGACTCTCTTCTCTCCAAGAGGAGGTTAAAAGCCATAGTTTCTTTTATGCATGTTTTATCAGAGCACTTAGGTATGCTACAGCTCAGAGACTTACAAGGGAAGAGATTACGCTGCAAGTTGGCTGGGTGACTTCTAAGTGGTAGGGACTTTTGCAACAAGTAGGCTGGGTTTACGATTGGTGTAGCTGTAGTAGACGTTAATAAAAATCTAGCGGTTGGGGCAGCCTTTGAAACCAGGGGAGCACCCCACGGCTCTGTGATTGCGGCCTCTTAAACTCAACACACTCCAGAGTGGACCTGAACAGTTCCAGTGGGGGCGAAAGGCGACTGCAGTGCACTGGCTGACATCAAAGCAAAAAGACCAGAGCGAGCCAGCCAGGAGTCGAACCTAGAATCTTCTGATCCGTAGTCAGACGCGTTATCCATTGCGCCACTGGCCCTGTCTGCTTATCTTTTCATCTTTATCTTGTTGCTTGTGATAAGGACACAGCTCAGTCAACACAGAGTTCATTCAACACAGAGTTCGTTCAACACATGCTGTCCTTCGTTATTATGGCAAGTTGTGGTGTCGATAGGATGCTCTTACAGTGCATGTGACAGTCCCTCCCTAGAAGAACTGTGATCCAGGGTCTGAGACTTTCTCCTCTCCAGGAGGAGGTTACAAGCATTAGATTTATTTTTGTCAGAGCAGCTGCAGCATACTTGCGTGGAGGCCCACAGCTAGACTTGAGGGCAAGCTTCTACAAGACCTTCCCTGGTGGTCTAGTGGTTAGGATTCGGCCGCTCTCACCGCCGCGGCCCGGGTTCGATTCCCGGTCAGGGAACTTACTTTTGAGCTATGAAAATATATGCGAACTGCACAGGCATGAAAGGGCAAAAGACCTCCTTCGAGCCGGAGTCGAACCAGCGACCTAAGGATTGCCAACAACACACCTACAGTCCTCCGCTCTACCAACTGAGCTATCGAAGGCTTACGAGAGTCCAACACAAGCCCACCCCCTTAAAGTTGCTGCAGTCCGACTGCTGGAAAAAAAGGGCAGTGGCAAAAAATACTCAAGGCTTCCCATACCGGGAGTCGAACCCGGGCCGCCTGGGTGAAAACCAGGAATCCTGACCGCTAAACCATATGGGAGCTGCCACTTATGAGGGCAGTCTTGGCAAAAACTTCAGTTCTTTCTAAACAAAATTACAAAGACAATATCATGATTTGAAAAAAGCAATACCAAAAGATTGGATTGAAATAATTGAAAAAAAAAATGAGTTGCGGGATAAGGAAGAATTACCAGAGGTCTATTTTAAGAAAAAAAAATGGAGAAAAGATCAATATGAGCTTATGTACAGTTAAGAGTTTTTATGTTGTTTTTAGATCAAAGGCTTTTTATAAGACCTATAGCATTCAACTACTGGAAGGAAAGATATGAGGATTTAAATGAAAAGAAATATGGGGAAATGTCAGAATGAAATATATGGAACCAATTTTACAAAATTGTAATTATTTATTGAGACATAATTGCATATTAACAGAAATGAGATTGTGTAAAATGGCAATTGAACAAGATATAATATGTAAGGTGTTTAGGAAGGAAGGGGAAGGTTTATTACATTTGTTCTTCTATTGTGAAAAGTTGGAGGAACTATGGAAAAATGTAAGAAAATTGCTAAATCGTTAATAGGGGACATATATGTGGATGAACAAAAGAACTGGGAAAAAAATATTTATTTGGTCAAAATGAATGTGGTATGTATGCTTTTAATCTATGTATAACAATTGCTAAGTATGTGATTTGGATAAGGAGAAATATGGCTAAACATGATGGGAAGAGAGTGGATATATGGCGTATGTTTAAAAACAGAATGGAGATGGCTGTAAAATTGATATTCAACTATTTTATAGTACAAGAAAAGGAGGATGTATTTATAGAAATAATGGTAAAAGGGAACGTAATAGTTGAATACAAGGACAACATCTTAAGTTGGTTATGGGAAAAATATGAAGTCTAATAATGAGTGTTGTAACTATCATGTGATTTTTGTGTGATGTGATCATTTCTTTGTAAAATGTAAATATTGATTTTAATTAAAAAAAAATTAAAATATCTCATCTGAACTCGGAAGCAAAGCAGGGTTGGGCCTGGTTGGTACTTGGATGGGAGACCGCCTGGGAATACCAGGTGCTGTAAGCTTTTTAAATTCCTTCATTTGGCAGCTAATACACTTCCCAAAATATAAAAAAAAAACCCTCTGAATTCCTCTCTGAACTCTGGAACCAGCCAAGTCAGTGAACCCACTTCCCCTGATTCCATTCGGGGTAAAGTAGGTACAGTGACTTGGCTGGTTTAACTTAGCAAGAGCTGTCGGTGCCCCGGAGCAGAAACAGAAAAAAAAAAAAAAACAGGTAAACAATTGAGGGGACAAGGGCCTTGTTTCTGTCGGTGCTGTGTCAATGCAAGCTGAGCTGCGCTCGGCTCCTGGTGCTGCGCCTATTTTTAAATAGCTAACTCTTGACGGCTGCTCTTGCTTACGGCCATACCACTCTGGCAATGCCTGATCTCATCTGAACTCGAAAGAAAGACAGGGTTGGGCCTGGTAGGGACTTTTGCAGCAAGTAGGCTGGGTTTACGATTGCTAAGCTAGAATCCTTTGATCCATAGTCATAAGCGTTATCCTTTGTGCCACTGGCACTCCGTTCAGCACCTTGTTAGCACCTTGTTAGCACATTGTTTGAAACAAGGACAAGGCTCTGTCAACCTGGAGTTCCATCACCACACATTCTGCTTTGTTTTATAGCAAGACGTTGTGTGGATGGGATGCTCTTACAGGATTCCTGACAGTCCCTCCATAGAACCCCTGAGATCCAGGGTCGGAGACTCTCTTCTCTCCAAGAGGAGGTTAAAAGCCATAGTTTCTTTTATGCATGTTTTATCAGAGCACTTAGGTATTGCTACAGCTCAGAGACTTACAAGTGGAAGAGATTACGCTGCAAGTTGGCTGGGTGACTTCTAAGTGGTAGGGACTTTTGCAACAAGTAGGCTGGGTTTACGATTGGTGTAGCTGTAGTAGACATTAATAAAAATCTAGCGGTTGGGGCAGCCTTTGAAACCAGGGGAGCACCCCACGGGCTCTGTGATTGCGGCCTCTTAAGCTCAACACACTCCAGAGTGGACCTGAACAGTTCCAGTGGGGGCGAAAGGCGACTGCAGAGCACTGGCTGACATCAAAGCAAAAAGACCAGAGCGAGCCAGCCAGGAGTCGAACCTAGAATCTTCTGATCCGTAGTCAGACGCGTTATCCATTGCGCCACTGGCCCTGTCTGCTTATCTTTTCATCTTTATCTTGTTGCTTGTGATAAGGACACAGCTCGGTATTCACAGAGTTCAGTCAACACGGAGTTCGTTCAACACATGCTGTCCTTCGTTATTATGGCAAGTTGTGGTGTCGATAGGATGCTCTTACAGTGCATGTGACAGTCCCTCCCTAGAAGAACTGTGATCCAGGGTCTGAGACTTTCTCCTCTCCAGGAGGAGGTTACAAGCATTAGATTTATTTTTGTCAGAGCAGCTGCAGCATACTTGCGTGGAGGCCCACAGCTAGACTTGAGGGCAAGCTTCTACAAGACCTTCCTGGTGGTCTAGTGGTTAGGATTCGGCGCCCCCACCGCCGCGGCCCGGGTTCGATTCCCGGTCAGGGAACTTACTTTTGAGCTATGAAAATATATGCGAACTGCACAGGCATGAAAGGGCAAAAGACCTCCTTCGAGCCGGAGTCGAACCAGCGACCTAAGGATTGCCAACAACACACCTACAGTCCTCCGCTCTACCAACTGAGCTATCGAAGGCTTACGAGAGTCCAACACAAGCCCACCCCCTTAAAGTTGCTGCAGTCCGACTGCTGGAAAAAAAGGGCAGTGGCAAAAAATACTCAAGGCTTCCCATACCGGGAGTCGAACCCAGGCCGCCTGGGTGAAAACCAGGAATCCTGACCGCTAGACCATATGGGAGCTGCCACTTATGAGGGCAGTCTTGGCAAAAACTTCAGTTCTTTCTAAAACAAAATTACAAAGACAATATCATGATTTGAAAAAAGCAATACCAAAAGATTGGATTGAAATAATTGAAAAAAAAAAGAGTTGCGGGATAAGGAAGAATTACCAGAGGTCTATTTTAAGAAAAAAAAATGGAGAAAAGATCAATATGAGCTTATGTACAGTTAAGAGTTTTTATGTTGTTTTTAGATCAAAGGCTTTTATAAGACCTATAGCATTCAACTACTGGAAGGAAAGATATGAGGATTTAAATGAAAAAGAAATATGGGGAAATGTCAGAATGAAATATATGGAACCAATTTTACAAAATTGTAATTATTTATTGAGACATAATTGCATATTAACCAGAATGAGATTGTGTAAAATGGGCAATTGAACAAGATATAATATGTAAGGTGTTTAGGAAGGAAGGGGAAGGTTTATTACATTTGTTCTTCTATTGTGAAAAGTTGAGGAATTATGGAAAAATGTAAGAAAATTGCTAAATCGTTAATAGGGGACATATATGTGGATGAACAAAAGAACTGGGAAAAAAAATATTATTTGGTCAAAATGAATGTGGTATGTATGCTTTTAATCTATGTATAACAATTGCTAAGTATGTGATTTGGATAAGGAGAAATATGGCTAAACATGATGGGAAGAGAGTGGATATATGGCGTATGTTTAAAAACAGAATGGAGATGGCTGTAAAATTGATATTCAACTATTTTATAGTACAAGAAAAGGAGGATGTATTTATAGAAATAATGGTAAAAGGGAACGTAATAGTTGAATACAAGGACAACATCTTAAGTTGGTTATGGGAAAAATATGAAGTCTAATAATGAGTGTTGTAACTATCATGTGATTTTTGTGTGATGTGATCATTTCTTTGTAAAATGTAAATATTTTGATTTTAATTAAAAAAAAATTAAAATATCTCATCTGAACTCGGAAGCAAAGCAGGGTTGGGCCTGGTTGGTACTTGGATGGGAGACCGCCTGGGAATACCAGGTGCTGTAAGCTTTTTAAATTCCTTCATTTGGCAGCTAATACACTTCCCAAAATATAAAAAAAAACCCTCTGAATTCCTCTCTGAACTCTGGAACCAGCCAAGTCAGTGTAACCCACTTCCCCTGATTCCATTCGGGGGTAAAGTAGGTACACTGACTTGGCTGGTTTAACTTAGCAAGAGCTGTCGGTGCCCCGGAGCAGAAACAGAAAAAAAAAAAAAAAACAGGTAAACAATTGAGGGGACAAGGGCCTTGTTTCTGTCGGTGCTGTGTCAATGCAAGCTGAGCTGCGCTCGGCTCCTGGTGCTGCGCCTATTTTTAAATAGCTAACTCTTGACGGCTGCTCTCGCTTACGGCCATACCACTCTGGCAATGCCTGATCTCATCTGAACTCGAAAGAAAGACAGGGTTGGGCCTGGTAGGGACTTTTGCAGCAAGTAGGCTGGGTTTACGATTGCTAAGCTAGAATCCTTTGATCCATAGTCATAAGCGTTATCCTTTGTGCCACTGGCACTCCGTTCAGCACCTTGTTAGCACCTTGTTAGCACATTGTTTGAAACAAGGACAAGGCTCTGTCAACCTGGAGTTCCATCACCACACATTCTGCTTTGTTTTATAGCAAGACGTTGTGTGGATGGGATGCTCTTACAGGATTCCTGACAGTCCCTCCATAGAAACCCCTGAGATCCAGGGTCGGAGACTCTCTTCTCTCCAGAGGAGGTTAAAAGCCATAGTTTCTTTTATGCATGTTTTATCAGAGCACTTAGGTATTGCTACAGCTCAGAGACTTACAAGTGGAAGAGATTACGCTGCAAGTTGGCTGGGTGACTTCTAAGTGGTAGGGACTTTTGCAACAAGTAGGCTGGGTTTACGATTGGTGTAGCTGTAGTAGACGTTAATAAAAATCTAGCGGTTGGGGCAGCCTTTGAAACCAGGGGAGCACCCCACGGGCTCTGTGATTGCGGCCTCTTAAACTCAACACACTCCAGAGTGGACCTGAACAGTTCCAGTGGGGGCGAAAGGCGACTGCAGTGCACTGGCTGACATCAAAGCAAAAAGACCAGAGCGAGCCAGCCAGGAGTCGGAACCTAGAATCTTCTGATCCGTAGTCAGACGCGTTATCCATTGCGCCACTGGCCCTGTCTGCTTATCTTTTCATCTTATCTTGTTGCTTGTGATAAGGACACAGCTCAGTCAACACAGAGTTCATTCAACACGGAGTTCGTTCAACACATGCTGTCCTTCGTTATTATGGCAAGTTGTGGTGTCGATAGGATGCTCTTACAGTGCATGTGACAGTCCCTCCCTAGAAGAACTGTGATCCAGGGTCTGAGACTTTCTCCTCTCCAGGAGGAGGTTACAAGCATTAGATTTATTTTTGTCAGAGCAGCTGCAGCATACTTGCGTGGAGGCCCACAGCTAGACTTGAGAGCAAGCTTCTACAAGACCTTCCCTGGTGGTCTAGTGGTTAGGATTCGGCGCTCTCACCGCCGCGGCCCGGGTTCGATTCCCGGTCAGGGAACTTACTTTTGAGCTATGAAAATATATGCGAACTGCACAGGCATGAAAGGGCAAAAGACCTCCTTCGAGCCGGAGTCGAACCAGCGACCTAAGGATTGCCAACAACACACCTACAGTCCTCCGCTCTACCAACTGAGCTATCGAAGGCTTACGAGAGTCCAACACAAGCCCACCCCCTTAAAGTTGCTGCAGTCCGACTGCTGGAAAAAAAGGGCAGTGGCAAAAAATACTCAAGGCTTCCCATACCGGGAGTCGAACCCAGGCCGCCTGGGTGAAAACCAGGAATCCTGACCGCTAAACCATATGGGAGCTGCCACTTATGAGGGCAGTCTTGGCAAAAACTTCAGTTCTTTCTAAAACAAAATTACAAAGACAATATCATGATTTGAAAAAAGCAATACCAAAAGATTGGATTGAAATAATTGAAAAAAAAAAGAGTTGCGGGATAAGGAAGAATTACCAGAGGTCTATTTTAAGAAAAAAAAATGGAGAAAAGATCAATATGAGCTTATGTACAGTTAAGAGTTTTTATGTTGTTTTTAGATCAAAGGCTTTTATAAGACCTATAGCATTCAACTACTGGAAGGAAAGATATGAGGATTTAAATGAAAAAGAAATATGGGGAAATGTCAGAATGAAATATATGGAACCAATTTTAGAAAATTGTAATTATTTATTGAGACATAATTGCATATTAACAGAAATGAGATTGTGTAAAATGGCAATTGAACAAGATATAATATGTAAGGTGTTTAGGAAGGAAGGGGAAGGTTTATTACATTTGTTCTTCTATTGTGAAAAGTTGGAGGAATTATGGAAAAATTTAAGAAAATTGCTAAATCGTTAATAGGGGACATATATGTGGATGAACAAAAGAACTGGGAAAAAAACATTTATTTGGTCAAAATGAATGTGGTATGTATGCTTTTAATCTATGTATAACAATTGCTAAGTATGTGATTTGGATAAGGAGAAATATGGCTAAACATGATGGGAAGAGAGTGGATATATGGCGTATGTTTAAAAACAGAATGGAGATGGCTGTAAAATTGATATTCAACTATTTTATAGTAGAAGAAAAGGAGGATGTATTTATAGAAATAATGGTAAAAGGGAACGTAATAGTTGAATACAAGGACAACATCTTAAGTTGGTTATGGGAAAAATATGAAGTCTAATAATGAGTGTTGTAACTATCATGTGATTTTGTGTGATGTGATCATTTCTTTGTAAAAATGTAAATATTTGATTTTAATTTAAAAAAAATTAAAATATCTCATCTGAACTCGGAAGCAAAGCAGGGTTGGGCCTGGTTGGTACTTGGATGGGAGACCGCCTGGGAATACCAGGTGCTGTAAGCTTTTTAAATTCCTTCATTTGGCAGCTAATACACTTCCCAAAATATAAAAAAAAAAACCTCTGAATTCCTCTCTGAACTCTGGAACCAGCCAAGTCAGTGAACCCACTTCCCCTGATTCCATTCGGGGTAAAGTAGGTACAGTGACTTGGCTGGTTTAACTTAGCAAGAGCTGTCGGTGCCCCGGAGCAGAAACAGAAAAAAAAAAAACAGGTAAACAATTGAGGGGACAAGGGCCTTGTTTCTGTCGGTGCTGTGTCAATGCAAGCTGAGCTGCGCTCGGCTCCTGGTGCTGCGCCTATTTTTAAATAGCTAACTCTTGACGGCTGCTCTCGCTTACGGCCATACCACTCTGGCAATGCCTGATCTCATCTGAACTCGAAAGAAAGACAGGGTTGGGCCTGGTAGGGACTTTTGCAGCAAGTAGGCTGGGTTTACGATTGCTAAGCTAGAATCCTTTGATCCATAGTCATAAGCGTTATCCTTTGTGCCACTGGCATTCCGTTCAGCACCTTGTTAGCACCTTGTTAGCACATTGTTTGAAACAAGGACAAGGCTCTGTCAACCTGGAGTTCCATCACCACACATTCTGCTTTGTTTTATAGCAAGACGTTGTGTGGATGGGATGCTCTTACAGGATTCCTGACAGTCCCTCCATAGAAGACCTGAGATCCAGGGTCGGAGACTCACTTCTCTCCAAGAGGAGGTTAAAAGCCATAGTTTCTTTTATGCATGTTTTATCAGAGCACTTAGGTATTGCTACAGCTCAGAGACTTAACAAGTGGAAGAGATTACGCTGCAAGTTGGCTGGGTGACTTCTAAGTGGTAGGGACTTTTGCAACAAGTAGGCTGGGTTTACGATTGGTGTAGATGTAGTAGACGTTAATAAAAATCTAGCAGTTGGGGCAGCCTTTGAAACCAGGGGAGCACCCCACGGGCTCTGTGATTGCGGCCCCTTAAACTCGACTCACTCCAGAGTGGACCTGAACAGCTCCAGTGGGGGCGAAAGGCGACTGCAGTGCACTGGCTGACATCAAAGCAAAAAGACCAAAGCGAGCCAGCCAGGAGTCGAACCTAGAATCTTCTGATCCGTAGTCAGACGGGTTAACCATAGCGCCACTGGCACTGTCTGCTTGTCTTTTCATCTTTAGCGTCTTGCTTGTAATAAGGACACAGCTCAGTCAACACGGAGTTCATTCAATGCATGCTGTGCTTCGCTATTATGGCAAGTTGTGGTGTCGATAGGATGCTCTTACAGTGCATGTGACAGTCCCTCCCTAAAAGAACTGTGATGCAGGGTCTGAGACTTTCTCCTCTCCAGGAGGAGGTTACAAGCATTAGATTTATTTTTGTCAGAGCAGCTGCAGCATACTTGCGTGGAGGCCCATAGCTAGGCTTGAGGGCAAGTTTCTGCAGGACCATTTCTGATGGTCTAGTGGTTAGGATTCGGCACTTTTACCGCCGCGGCCTGGGTTCGATTCCCGGTCAGGGAACTTCCTTTTCACCTCTATGGTGAACTTTAAGCTCTAGCTATGAATTTATATGTGAACTGCATAGGCATGAAATGGCAAAAGACCTTCTTCAAGCCAGAGTCAAACCAGTAACCTAAGGATTGCCAACAACACACCTACAGTACTCTGCTCTACCAACTGAGCTATCAAAGGCTTATGAGATTCCCACACAAGCCCACCCCCTTAATGTTGCTGCAGTCCGACTGCTAGGCAAAAAGGGCAGTGGCAAAAATGCTCAAGGCTTCCCAGACCAGGAGTCAAACCCAGGCCAACTGGGTGAAAACCAGGAATCAAACTTGGCACAAACTTCAGTTCTTTCTGACCATGCGCACTTCACTGCCCCTCTTGCACAAGTACCACTCATACATTTGCGCACTCTCTCATACACAGTCTCATGGTTTCCGTAAGCTAGAATCCTCTGATCCATAGTCATAAGCGTTATCCTTTGTGCCACTGGCACTCTGTTCAGCGCCTTGTTAGCACATTGTTTGAAACAAGGACAAGGCTCTGTCAACCTGGAGTTCCGTCATGACACATTCTGCTTTGTTTTATGGCAAGACGTTGTGTGGATGAGATGCTCTTACTGGATTCCTGACAGTCCCTCCAAAGAAGACCTAAGATCCAGGGTCGGAGACTCTCTTCTCTCCAAGAGGAGGTTAAAAGCCATAGTTTTTTATTCATGTTTTATCAGAGCACTTAGGTATTGCTGCAGCTCAGAGAATTAAAAGTGGAAGAGATTACGCTGCAAGTTTGCTGGGTGACTTCTAAGTTGTATGGACTTTTGCAACAAGTAGGCTGGGTTTACGGTTGGTGTAGCTGTAGTAGACGTTATTAAAAAACTGCAGTTGGGGCATCCTTTGAAACCAGGAGAGCACCCCACGGGCTCTGTGCTGGCGGCCACTTAAACTTGACTCACTCCAGAGTGGAACTGAACAGCTCCAGTGGGGGGCGAAAGGCGACCGCAGTGCACTGGCTGTCGGCAAAGCAAAAAGACCAAAACAAGCAAGCCAGGAGTCAAATCTAGAGTCTTCTGATCCATAGTCAGACATATTATCCACTGCACCACTGGTCCTATCTCCTTATCTTGTCATCATTAGCTTGTTGCTTGTAATAAGGACACAGCTCTGTCAATACGGAGTTCATTCAACGCATGCTGTGCTTTGTTATTATGGCAAGTTGTGGTGTCGATAGGAGCATGTGACAGTCCCTCCATAGAAGAACTGTGATCCAGGGTCTGAGACTTTCTCCTCTCCAGGAGGAGGTTACAAGCATTGGATTTATTTTTGTCAGAGCAGCTGCAGCATACATGTGTGGAGACCCACAGCAAGGCTTGAGGGCAAGTATCTACTCTCCCGTCCCTGGTGGTCTAGTGGTTAGGATTCGGTGCTCTCATTGCTGTGGACTGGGTTTGATTCCTGGTTAGTTCTTGAATGAGAGACCCCCTGGGATTACCAGGTGCTTAAAGCTTTTTGAATTCCTTCATTTGGCAGCTGATACACTTCCCAAAATACGAAAAAAACAAAACAAAACTCTGAATTCCTCTCTGATCTCTGGAACCAGCTAAGTCATTGTACCCACTTCCCCTGATTCCATTCGGGGGAAGTGAGTACCCTGACTTGGCTGGTTTAACCTAGCAAGAGCTGTCGGTGTCCCGGAGCAGAAACCGAAAAAAAAAAAAAAAACAGGTAAACTATTGAGGGGTCAAGGGCTTTGTTTCTGTCGGTCTGGTTAGTACTTGGATGGGAGACCGCCTGGGAATACCAGGTGCTGTAAGCTCTTTGAGTTCCTTCATTTGGCATCTAATACACTTCCCCGTGTCACAGGTCTGCTGCTGGTGTCTTTTCTCACATTCATCTTATTTGGGAGGGGTGGGACAAAAAAAACACAGGTAAACAATTGAGGGGACAAGGGCGTTGTTTCTGTCGGTGCTGTGTCAATGCAAGCTGAGCTGCGCTCGGCTCCTGGTGCTGCGCCTCTTTTCAAATAGCCAACTCTTGACGTCTGCTCTCGCTTATGGCCATACCACCCTGGTATTTAAAATTAAGATCTAAAAGTGGCTTAAACATTGAACTTGTTCTACAACGGCAGAAAATTAGAAGAGAAGAGATTAAAGAAAGAATGGAAGGAAAAATTTTGAAAAAGGAGATGCAAGAAAAATTTGTTTAAGTGATAGTGACTCAGAATGAATGGTGGTTATTGGTTTATCCAATAATTATCCTAATGAGTAATGTATGTGTGGTATCACTGAATGTAAGAGGATTGTCAAAATGTGAAAAGTTTGAAAGATTAACGTGTTTGACAAAAAAGTGTGATATATTATGTTTACAAGAGACAAAGTGGGAAGATGAGATTAAAAATGAAATGAGAAAATTGTGGAATGGGGAAATATTTAGTAATGGAGATATAGAAAAGAAAAGAGGGGTGGCAATTTTGATAAAAACAGGGATTTTTGAAAAAGTAGAATTAGACTATAAAGACACAAATGGAAGAATTATAATTGTAAAAGTTATGTATAATGGGAAAAGTTTTAGAGTATGCAACATACATGCACCAAATGAGGAAAAGGAGAAATATAACTTTTATAAGGAAATAGATAAGTTAATAGATAAGAATGAAAACATATTTATTTTAGGAGATTTTAATGTTGCCGTGCAAAGAATAGATAAAGATGACTCAATGGATTTTAGAACAGACAGAGGAAGAAATGAACTACAGAATTTAATGAGGAAATGTGATTTGGTAGATGTATGGAGAGAGCAAAATGGTGTGAAAAGAGAATATTCAAGAAGACAAATTGTAAATAGGATTTTAAAGCAAAGTAGAATTGACTTGTTTTTATGTAAGAAGAAAGAAGTACAATATGTTAACAAAGTTTTCTACAAAACCTATAGTGAGAGTGATCACGATTTTATATGGATAACGATGAATTTTAATGAGATTGAAAAGGACCAGGAGTGTAGATACTCAACACTGAGTTGTTCAAAATAGAAATGTATAAAATGGAAATAGAAAATATAATAATCAATAGTGTGAATGATGAAATGTTTGAAACAGAAACAAGTTTATGGTGGGATAATCTGAAAAATAGAATAAAAGAATACTCAATAAATATATCAGAAAAAAGACAAAAGGCAAAGAAATTCAAGGAAAATCAAATTAGAAAAGAATGGGATGAAGAAATGAGTAAAGTAAATGGGATAAATGTTGACAAAATAATAGAATTATAGGAAAAGCTGAAGAAAATCGAAGAAGAAAAGTGTAAGGGAGTAATTATTAGAAGCAGAGCTAAAGACATTGTAGAAGGAGAAAGAAGTACAAAATACTTTTATGAATTAGAAAAAACAAGACAGAGAGCAGCTATAATCAAATGTATAAAAACACAAGATGGGAAAACTGTAGAGGACAAAGATGGAATTTTAAAGGAAACTAGACGATTTTATAAGGAATTATTTACAGAAAATGGAGTAGTTTTAAATGATGAAAATTTCTTATTAGAAAAAATAACAGTAAAAATAAATAAAGAGGACGAGGAAATGTGCGAGAGTGAGATAACAGATTTAGAAATAGAAACAGCTATTGATCAGTTGAGAAATGGGAAAAGTCCAGGAATAGATGGACTACCAGTTGAGTTTTATAAAGTTTTTAAAAATGTTTTAAGTCCTATTTTAAATATAATATACAGTGATATTTATGAAAAAGGGGAGTTAACTAATAGTATGAAAAAAGGAATGGTTAAAATGATTTATAAAAGAAATGGAGACAAGGAAGACTTCAAAAATTATAGACCCTTAAGTATGCTGAACACAGACTATAAAATTTTAGCGAAAGTCTTAGCTAATAGATTGAAAGTAGTTGTACCAAACATAATCCAAACAAATCAAGCATATGCGGTTCTAAAAAGAGACATAACGGATGTCATAAACAATATAAGAGACATAATCTGGTATATGAGAGAGGAAAAAGAAACAGGATATATAATTAGTGTAGATTTGGATTCAGCTTTTGATAGAGTGGAACACAAATATATGATGAATGTAATGGAGAGATTTGGTTTTGGAAAAAGATATTTACAATGGATAAAATGTTTATATGCAGATATAACAAGCTGTATAAAAGTAAATGGTTTTTTAACTAAAGATTTTAAAGTAACAAGATCGATAAGACAAGGGTGTCCAATGTCAGCACTACTATACACACTTGTATCTGAAACATTGGGGTTAGCAATTGATAATGAAAAGCAAATACGAGGATTATGTATAAAAGGAACAGAGTCAGAACAAAAAATATTTCAATATGCTGATGATACAACTTTAATAGTAAAAGATATTAAAAGTATTGAAAAAGCAGAGGAAATTTTAAACAGATATTGTAAAGGAACAGGAGCAAAAATTAATAAGGAAAAAACGAAATACATGAGAATAGGAAAAACAAAGGCTTTACCAGAAAAAATCCAATTTAAAGAGGAGAAAACCAATATGAAGATTTTAGGTATAAGGGTTGGTGAAAATGAAAATGAAACAAGGGATTTAGTGTGGGAGGAAGTTTTAAAAGGAATGGAAAAAAGATTACATTTCTGGAAATTAAGAGGTTTGTTTTTAAAGGGGAAAGTTTTAGTTTTAAATTCCTTATTTTTATCAAAAATGTGGTATGTTTTAGGTACAGTGAGTTTGCCAATGAGTGTATATAAGAAGATAAAAGCTATTGTATTAGATTTTATATGGGACGGGAAACCTTCCAAGATAGCTTATAATACCATAATTGGTAAAGTAGAAGAAGGGGGGTTAGGTTTAATCGATCCACTCATCAGAATGAAAAGCATACGAATAAAAACTGTAAATAAATACTGGAAAGAAGAAAAACACGTATGGAAAGATGCGATGACATATTTTTTAAATAAATGTGGGGAAATGCAAGAATATATATTATGGATGAAGCCCAAAGAGAATATGATGAATGGGATTCCAGAATTCTATAAAGAAGTTATCAAGGCATGGGGAGATTTTAGAAAGCATATTGATTGTACTTTTAGTAAAGAAGAGATTTTAAAGCAACCGCTGTTTTTAAATGATTACATTAAAAAAGGGAATTACACTATTTTTTATAAGAAATGGTATTATGCAGGAATAAAGCAAATTAAAGATATCTTATATGAAGTGATACCTGGTTATGTACAGGTGCAAGTAATAAAAGATGCAATAATAGAAAACTATGAAAACGAAACTAAAGGAGTTATTGAAAATCAATTGAATAACTTGAAAAACAATATACCAAAAGAATGGAAAGAAATGATAGAAAATAATCTGGATATGCACAGCGATGAAGGAAGGGTGATTAACTTTAAAGAAAATCAATATGCTTTCAAAGATGGTATACTGAAGATGTTTTATTCATGTTTATGTAAAGACGTGTTTGTTATACCCAAAGCAGAAGAGTACTGGAAAAGATTATATCCCAATATAGAAACAAAGGAAATATGGCAAAATCTGAGAGCTTGGTGGAAAAGTCCAATTTTAGAGAATTTTGATTACATTTTAAGGCAAAACTGTTTATTAAGTGAAATTAGATTGTGTAAAATAGGTTTGGCAAATGATGCAAGATGTAAAGTTTGTAATGAAGAAGATGAAGGTACACTACATTTGTTTTTCAAATGCAAAGAGTTAGAATGTTTTATTGGAAAAATTAAAGAAATGATAAATGAAATGGGGATTGAAAAACAGGTTGTTGATGAGGAATGGGAAACATTATTTTTATTTGGTTGTAAAACAGAAGGTAAAAATACAAGGTTCATTAATTTCATTTTAACAGTTGCAAGAATTGTGATATGGAATAGAAGGAATGCTGTTAAAGAAAAGAATGGCAAAATATCTGTGTGCAAATTGTTTGAAAGAAAAATGTCTGTACTGCTTAATGCTCTTTTCTATTATTGTAACACGAATGACAAGATTGATATATTTAAAAAAGACTTTTTATGTGGGAATATATATGTTCAAATGGCTTTATATAATGTACATGTATTATTACCTGAATGTAATTGTTTTTAATTTTTGATATAAAATAAAGAAAAAAAAAAAAAAAAATCTCATCTGAACTCGGAAGCAAAGCAGGGTTGGGCCTGGTTAGTACTTGGATGGGAGACCGCCTGGGAATACCAGGTGCTGTAAGCTTTTTGAATTCCTTCATTTGGCAAAAAAATTAATAAATACATTTTTTTTTTTAAAAAAGAGGTAAACTATTGAGGGGCCAAGGGCATTGTTTCTGTCGGTGCTGTTTCAAGGCAAGCTGAGCGGCGCTCGGCTCCTGGTGCTGCGCCTATTTTTAAATAGCCAACTTTTGACTGCTGCTCTCGCTTACAGCCATACCACCCTGGCAATGCCTGATCTCATCTGAACTCGGAAGCAAAGCAGGGTTGGGCCTGGTTAGTACTTGGATGGGAGACCGCCTGGGAATACCAGGTGCTGTAAGCTTTTTGAATTCCTTCATTTGGCAAAAAAATTAATAAATACATTTTTTTTTTTTAAAAAAGAGGTAAACTATTGAGGGGCCAAGGGCATTGTTTCTGTCGGTGCTGTTTCAAGGCAAGCTGAGCGGCGCTCGGCTCCTGGTGCTGCGCCTATTTTTAAATAGCCAACTCTTGACTGCTGCTCTCGCTTACGGCCATACCACCCTGGCAATGCCTGATCTCATATGAACTCGGAAGCAAAGCAGGGTTGGGCCTGGTTAGTACTTGGATGGGAGACCGCCTGGGAATACCAGGTGCTGTAAGCTTTTTGAATTCCTTCATTTGGCAAAAAAATTAATAAATACATTTTTTTAAAAAAAAAAAAGAGGTAAACTATTGAGGGGCCAAGGGCATTGTTTCTGTCGGTGCTGTTTCAAGGCAAGCTGAGCGGCGCTCGGCTCCTGGTGCTGCGCCTATTTTTAAATAGCCAACTCTTGACTGCTGCTCTCGCTTACGGCCATACCACCCTGGCAATGCCTGATCTCATCTGAACTCGGAAGCAAAGCAGGGTTGGGCCTGGTTAGTACTTGGATGGGAGACCGCCTGGGAATACCAGGTGCTGTAAGCTTTTTGAATTCCTTCATTTGGCAAAAAAATTAATAAATACATTTTTTAAAAAAAAAAAAAGAGGTAAACTATTGAGGGGCCAAGGGCATTGTTTCTGTCGGTGCTGTTTCAAGGCAAGCTGAGCGGCGCTTGGCTCCTGGTGCTGCGCCTATTTTTAAATAGCCAACTCTTGACTGCTGCTCTCGCTTACGGCCATACCACCCTGGCAATGCCTGATCTCATCTGAACTCGGAAGCAAAGCAGGGTTGGGCCTGGTTAGTACTTGGATGGGAGACCGCCTGGGAATACCAGGTGCTGTAAGCTTTTTGAATTCCTTCATTTGGCAAAAAAATTAATAAATACATTTTTAAAAAAAGAAAAAAGAGGTAAACTATTGAGGGGCCAAGGGCATTGTTTCTGTCGGTGCTGTTTCAAGGCAAGCTGAGCGGCGCTCGGCTCCTAGTGCTGCGCCTATTTTTAAATAGCCAACTCTTGACTGCTGCTCTCGCTTACGGCCATACCACCCTGGCAATGCCTGATCTCATCTGAACTCGGAAGCAAAGCAGGGTTGGGCCTGGTTAGTACTTGGATGGGAGACCGCCTGGGAATACCAGGTGCTGTAAGCTTTTTGAATTCCTTCATTTGGCAAAAAAATTAATAAATACATTTTTTTTTTAAAAAAAGAGGTAAACCATTGAGGGGCCAAGGGCATTGTTTCTGTCGGTGCTGTTTCAAGGCAAGCTGAGCGGCGCTCGGCTCCTGGTGCTGCGCCTATTTTTAAATAGCCAACTCTTGACTGCTGCTCTCGCTTACGGCCATACCACCCTGGCAATGCCTGATCTCATCTGAACTCGGAAGCAAAGCAGGGTTGGGCCTGGTTAGTACTTGGATGGGAGACCGCCTGGGAATACCAGGTGCTGTAAGCTTTTTGAATTCCTTCATTTGGCAAAAAAATTAATAAATACATTTTTTTTTTAAAAAAAGAGGTAAACTATTGAGGGGCCAAGGGCATTGTTTCTGTCGGTGCTGTTTCAAGGCAAGCTGAGCGGCGCTCGGCTCCTGGTGCTGCGCCTATTTTTAAATAGCCAACTCTTGACTGCTGCTCTCGCTTACGGCCATACCACCCTGGCAATGCCTGATCTCATCTGAACTCGGAAGCAAAGCAGGGTTGGGCCTGGTTAGTACTTGGATGGGAGACCGCCTGGGAATACCAGGTGCTGTAAGCTTTTTGAATTCCTTCATTTGGCAAAAAAATTAATAAATACATTTTTTTTTTTAAAAAAGAGGTAAACTATTGAGGGGCCAAGGGCATTGTTTCTGTCGGTGCTGTTTCAAGGCAAGCTGAGCGGCGCTCGGCTCCTGGTGCTGCGCCTATTTTTAAATAGCTAACTCTTGACTGCTGCTCTCGCTTACGGCCATACCACCCTGGCAATGCCTGATCTCATCTGAACTCAGAAGCAAAGCTGGGTTGGGCCTGGTTAGTACTTGGATGGGAGACCGCCTGGGAATACCAGGTGCTGTAAGCTTTTTGAATTCCTTCATTTGGCAAAAAAATTAATAAATACATTTTTTTTTAAAAAAAAGAGGTAAACTATTGAGGGGCCAAGGGCATTGTTTCTGTCGGTGCTGTTTCAAGGCAAGCTGAGCGGCGCTCGGCTCCTGGTGCTGCGCCTATTTTTAAATAGCTAACTCTTGACTGCTGCTCTCGCTTACGGCTATACCACCCTGGCAATGCCTGATCTCATCTGAACTCGGAAGCAAAGCAGGGTTGGGCCTGGTTACTACTTGGATGGGAGACCGCCTGGGAATACCAGGTGCTGTAAGCTTTTTGAATTCCTTCATTTGGCAAAAAAATTAATAAATACATTTTTTTTTTTTTAAAAAGAGGTAAACTATTGAGGGGCCAAGGGCATTGTTTCTGTCGGTGCTGTTTCAAGGCAAGCTGAGCGGCGCTCGGCTCCTGGTGCTGCGCCTATTTTTAAATAGCCAACTCTTGACTGCTGCTCTCGCTTACGGCCATACCACCCTGGCAATGCCTGATCTCATCTGAACTCGGAAGCAAAGCAGGGTTGGGCCTGGTTAGTACTTGGATGGGAGACCGCCTGGGAATACCAGGTGCTGTAAGCTTTTTGAATTCCTTCATTTGGCAAAAAAATTAATAAATACATTTTTTAAAAAAAAAAAAAGAGGTAAACTATTGAGGGGCCAAGGGCATTGTTTCTGTCGGTGCTGTTTCAAGGCAAGCTGAGCGGCGCTTGGCTCCTGGTGCTGCGCCTATTTTTAAATAGCCAACTCTTGACTGCTGCTCTCGCTTACGGCCATACCACCCTGGCAATGCCTGATCTCATCTGAACTCGGAAGCAAAGCAGGGTTGGGCCTGGTTAGTACTTGGATGGGAGACCGCCTGGGAATACCAGGTGCTGTAAGCTTTTTGAATTCCTTCATTTGGCAAAAAAATTAATAAATACATTTTTTTTTTTAAAAAAGAGGTAAACTATTGAGGGGCCAAGGGCATTGTTTCTGTCGGTGCTGTTTCAAGGCAAGCTGAGCGGCGCTTGGCTCCTGGTGCTGCGCCTATTTTTAAATAGCCAACTGTTGACTGCTGCTCTTGCTTACGGCCATACCACCCTGGCAATGCCTGATCTCATCTGAACTCGGAAGCAAAGCAGGGTTGGGCCTGGTTAGTACTTGGATGGGAGACCGCCTGGGAATACCAGGTGCTGTAAGCTTTTTGAATTCCTTCATTTGGCAAAAAAATTAATAAATACATTTTTTTTTTTAAAAAAAGAGGTAAACTATTGAGGGGCCAAGGGCATTGTTTCTGTCGGTGCTGTTTCAAGGCAAGCTGAGCGGCGCTCGGCTCCTGGTGCTGCGCCTATTTTTAAATAGCCAACTCTTGACTGCTGCTCTCGCTTACGGCCATACCACCCTGGCAATGCCTGATCTCATCTGAACTCGGAAGCAAAGCAGGGTTGGGCCTGGTTAGTACTTGGATGGGAGACCGCCTGGGAATACCAGGTGCTGTAAGCTTTTTGAATTCCTTCATTTGGCAAAAAAATTAATAAATACATTTTTTTTTTTAAAAAAAGAGGTAAACTATTGAGGGGCCAAGGGCATTGTTTCTGTCGGTGCTGTTTCAAGGCAAGCTGAGCGGCGCTCGGCTCCTGGTGCTGCGCCTATTTTTAAATAGCCAACTCTTGACTGCTGCTCTCGCTTACGGCCATACCACCCTGGCAATGCCTGATCTCATCTGAACTCGGAAGCAAAGCAGGGTTGGGCCTGGTTACTACTTGGATGGGAGACCGCCTGGGAATACCAGGTGCTGTAAGCTTTTTGAATTCCTTCATTTGGCAAAAAAATTAATAAATACATTTTTTTTTTAAAAAAAGAGGTAAACTATTGAGGGGCCAAGGGCATTGTTTCTGTCGGTGCTGTTTCAAGGCAAGCTGAGCGGCGCTCGGCTCCTGGTGCTGCGCCTATTTTTAAATAGCCAACTCTTGACTGCTGCTCTCGCTTACGGCCATACCACCCTGGCAATGCCTGATCTCATCTAAACTCGGAAGCTAAGCAGGGTTGGGCCTGGTTAGTACTTGGATGGGAGACCGCCTGGGAATACCAGGTGCTGTAAGCTTTTTGAATTCCTTCATTTGGCAAAAAAATTAATAAATACATTTTTTTTTTTAAAAAAAGAGGTAAACTATTGAGGGGCCAAGGGCATTGTTTCTGTCGGTGCTGTTTCAAGGCAAGCTGAGCGGCGCTCGGCTCCTGGTGCTGCGCCTATTTTTAAATAGCCAACTCTTGACTGCTGCTCTCGCTTACGGCCATACCACCCTGGCAATGCCTGATCTCATCTGAACTCGGAAGCAAAGCAGGGTTGGGCCTGGTTAGTACTTGGATGGGAGACCGCCTGGGAATACCAGGTGCTGTAAGCTTTTTGAATTCCTTCATTTGGCAAAAAAATTAATAAATACATTTTTTTTTTTAAAAAAGAGGTAAACTATTGAGGGGCCAAGGGCATTGTTTCTGTCGGTGCTGTT
Organism: Danio aesculapii; assembly: GCF_903798145.1. Taxonomy (NCBI): domain Eukaryota; kingdom Metazoa; phylum Chordata; class Actinopteri; order Cypriniformes; family Danionidae; genus Danio; species Danio aesculapii. Next base: position 28,775,340 of record NC_079438.1, on the reverse strand, counting down.
TCAAGGCAAGCTGAGCGGCGCTCGGCTCCTGGTGCTGCGCCTATTTTTAAATAGCCAACTCTTGACTGCTGCTCTCGCTTACGGCCATACCCCCCTGTGCATGTGTGATAGTGGTACATTCCAGGAAGTGTTTGGCTGCAGTTGGTGAGAGAGGCTCACCACATTTTCTTCTGTTTAGTTTTATTTTTGACTTAAATACATTTTTGTTAAAGTTTTTTTGAGTTTGTTTAGTTTATCCTCCCAGCAGCGTGAGCTGTTTGGGAGGAGTGTTTTTTATTCCTATTTTTTTGGAAATGGACGGATCTACGGTGACAGACCTGGCAATGGCGGACGGATTTGAGAAGGCAAATGACAATGGACTGGACAGACGACAACGAGAAACAAACCGATCGGAGAAGGAAGCAAGGAAAAGGATTTATTTAAAAGAAGCAACTGTAACGGTGGATATGGGACAAACAACTGAGGTGAGAGCAATGGATTTAATTAAAGCAGTGACGGAGAGGATTGGGGATGGAAAGATTTTGGCTGTAAGACCAAAACAAAACAAGGAATATGAAGTAACACTTGAAAGAGAGGAAGATGCTGATGTGTTAACAGACGGATTGACTATTAAAGGGATAAACTGTACAGTAAAGAGGCTACAAAACCGCGATTATGTTGTCTCCTTCATGCATCTGCCTGTCTATGTTGCTGACATAGATATTTTAGACAAATTGGATCATTGGGGAGTTTGTCCCATTTCAAAAATTAAAAGAAGGTTTTATCCGGGCACAGATATTGAAGATGGGACGAGGTTTGTTAAAACCAGATTCCCCAAAGAAGTGGCGTACCTCCCGTACAGCACACGAATAGAGACAGCAGAAGGACCACAATACTTTAGGGTGATGCACAGCCATCAGGTGAAAACTTGCAGGCTGTGCATGAGCCCAGATCATGTGGTGAAAGACTGTCCAGATTTTAAGTGTTTTAAGTGCGAGGAAAGGGGGCATTTCGCAAGGGATTGCGATGCGGTGAAGTGCCCGGATTGTAATAAGGTTTTAAATAAATGTGAATGTTGGATGGGGGAAGAGGAGGAGGAGGTAGAGCAGCGGGTAGACAGACAGATGTATGAAGGAGACAATATACAGTCAGAGGACAAAACAACAACACAAGACAGAAGAACAGAATCTAAAAGTGAAAAACTACAAGAGAATGAGGCTAATGGAAAGGACAGAGTCACTGAACAGGAAGGGACAACATGGACTCAAATGGATATGACTGACAGTTTAAGGAATGTTTTGGAAGCAGCAGAAATGAGCAATTCGAATAATAAAGACTTACAACAAGGACAACAGGAAGACATAATTTGGACACAAATGGACATGACAGACAGTTTTCAAAAGGCATTGGACACAGTGGAGACAAAAGACCAAAGTAATGAGGAGCAAGACGAGTTAGAGGAACATTTACAAAAGGAGGGAAACAAAGAGACACAGGTGAAATCATCAAAAAGAAGAAGATCGATAAAGATAAAACCTAATTTAGAGACTGCAAGGAAAAAACTGCTAAAAGATGAAGAAATTGAATGCGCAAATAAGTATGAGTTGCTAAAGGGCTTGGAAGAGATGGACTGAGATGATGGTTTTTATGAATGTTTTTATCTTATTTATGGTTTTAGGAATTGTGTCTTTTAATGCAAGAGGGCTTTTAGACATCAGAAAATTTGAAAATGTAAAAGAAAAGTGTAAAAGAGAAGAAATAATTATTTTACAAGAAACAAATTGGAAAAATGAGGTGATGGACGTATATAAAAAAGAGTGGGATGGGGACTTTTATTATAGTAATGGAGATGGGAAAGCTGGGAGAGGAGTAGCTATTTTAATAAGAAAGAATGCACTACAAATGAGTAAAGTAATATATAAAGACAAACAAGGGAAATGTATGATTTTAGAAATAAAATATGAAGGGAAAGATATAATTTTAGTTAACGTGCATGCACCCAATGACGAGAGTGAAAAGAAAAGCTTTTTTAACTTTTTAAGAAGGTTTTTAAACGACTATAAACAAATAATAGTATGTGGGGATTTTAACACTGTTTTTAGCAGACAGGACATAACAGAAGGTATGGTTTTTAAATCAGACACAGGAAGAAAAGAACTAAAATCACTAATGGAGGAAAAAGGAATGATAGACATTTGGAGAGAGAGAAACGGGAAGAAAAAGGAGTTTTCTAGAAGACAAATAGTAGGGAATTTTGTAACTCAATCGAGAATAGACTATGTGTTATGCACAAGAAATATAGAAATTTATATAGAAAAAATAAAGTACGATGAAACTGTTTTAAGTGACCATAAATTTTTATTGTTTAATTTTAATACAGAAGAAATACAAAGAGGCCCAGGGGTGTGGACATTAAATAGTGACATTTTAAAAAATGAAGACTATGTTAAAAAAATAAAAGGAATAATAGAAAAGGAAAAAGGAAACCAAATATATAATGAAGACAAAAGACTATGGTGGGAAAATGTCAAATATCTGATTAAAAAAACTACAATACAATTTTGTAGAATAATACAAAAGAATAAAAGACAACAAGAAAAAACAATAAAAGAAATCTTAGAAAAAGAACTAGAAAAAAAATGAAAAAGACATACAAAAAATAAAAGAAATGGAGGAAAAACTGAAAGAAATTGAGGAAAAGAAATATGAAGGAGCTAGACTAAGAAGCAAAGCAAAATATGTAGTAGAGGGAGAAAAGTGCACAAAATTCTTCTTTGATTTAGAAAGACAAAAAGGAAAAGCAGAAACGATAAAGATAATACAAGGAGCAAAAGGAGAAAGCATAGAAGGAAATGAAGACATTTTAAAAGAAATAAAAACATACTATGAGGAGTTATTTAAAACACAAGGAGTTGATGAATTACAAATGGAAAAATTATTAAAACAGATAAAAACAAAAATAGATGAAGAGGATAAAAGAGAATGTGACCAAGAAATAAGAGAAGAAGAAATAAGAAAAGCAATAGAAAGCTTGAACAAAAGGAAAAGTCCAGGAATAGACGGGTTAAATAGTGAATTTTACGTATGTTTTAAGGAAATTTTAATACCAATTTTAACTGAAATTTTTAAAGAAATACTGCAAAAAGAAGAATTAAATGAAAGAATGGGAATGGGATTAATGAAATTAATACACAAAAAAGGAGAAAAGACATTGTTAAAAAATTACAGACCAATCACAATGTTAAACACAGATTTGAAGATTTTAACTAAAATTTTAGCAAATCGATTAAAAGAAGTGATGCCAAAAATAATTCAAACAACACAGGCCTACGCAATAAAAGGAAGAGACATAGCAGACATAACAATGAGCATAAAAGACATCATAGAATATATGAAGGACAAAAAAGAGGAAGGATATATCATAAGTTTGGATTTGGAAAAAGCTTTTGACAGAGTTGAACACCAGTTTTTATTTGAAGCACTTAAAAAGTTTGGTTTTGGAGAAGTTTTTAGAAAATGGATCAGGATTTTATATAAGGGTATTTTAACAAAAATTAAATGTAATGGCTTTTTAACAGAATGTTTTAAAATAACAAGATCGATAAGGCAAGGATGTCCTCTGTCAGCACTCTTATATTCACTTGTGGCAGAATCCCTGGGCCTAGCTATCAGTGAAGAAGAAAAAATAAAAGGAATGGAAATTGAAGAAAATAAAGTAAATAAAATGTTTCAATATGCAGATGACACTACATTAATAGTAAAAGGAAAAGAGAGTGTGAAAGAAGCGATGAAAATAGTCCAACAGTTTTGTAAAGGATCGGGAAGTAAAGTAAATGAAGACAAAACGGTTTATATGAAGTTTGGAAAGGAGACAGATTTAGCAGATTGCACCAATTTTAAAGAAGTAGAAGAAATAAAGATTTTAGGGGTTTTAATGGGGAAAGATGCCAGAACAGCTAGAGATAAGATGTGGGAGGGTTTTTTAACAGATATAGAAAGGAGGTTAAATTACTGGAAACTAAGAACACTGACATTAAAAGGAAAAGTTTTAATTATAAATGTTTTAATGGAGTCTAAGTTGTGGCATGTTTTATATGTTTTAGAAATGCCAATGTGGATAGAAAAGAGGTTGAAAAAATGTTTTACTGATTTTTTATGGGGAGGTAAGCCACCAAGGATTGCTTTTAATACAGTTGTAGGGGAAACAGACAAGGGTGGGTTGGGTTTAATAGATGTAGAACAAAGGAAAAATAGTTTAAGAGTGAAAAGAATAAAAAAGTATCTAGAAAAAGAAAACAAAGCAGAGTGGAAAAAAACAATGAAATATTTTTTAAACAAATGTGGTCATTTGGGTCCTATGTCCCATCATCCACATTCGTGTCTCATTGGTCCTGGGGTATGGTTCTCGCGTATAGTGTGACTGGTCTTGAGTTTCAAATTCCAGACAAGGCCACTCTCATTAACTTGAAATCACAACCTTTCTGCAGCTATTTCCTTGTTTGCATTTCATCATCATCCACCTAACATGAGACCGTTAGTTGAAAGCCACGGGGTACTTGAAGTCAAGATCTCCATTACCAAAGCTTAGCAGAACCTTTTAGCTTTGTAACATGACAGTGAGATTCAAGCAAGATTGGATGAATCTTATTTGAAGTGTGCAGCAAGTCTGAGATTTCGAAGCTAGCTATTGTCCTCAGATCATCACGTCTAAGTTTTGAGAAGACCAGTCGGAATTGTTTCACACAACTTAAATGTAGCCCAACAAAGACAACCCAGATGGGACTTGAACCCACAATCCCCAGCTTTGAAGGCTGATGCCTTTTCCATTAGGCCAATGGGTAAACACTAGTGTTTGTCATATCTGATGTATGGCTCAGGAAGTTCTTGTTACTCAGAAAAGAGTACTTTAGGATCCCTATGCCATATTACATTCAGACGATCTGATATGTACACCTAATGACAAAACAGCTTCTCTGAGGAGTTTTCCATTGTCATGTCTTTTTGACCTAAGGGTATGAACCTAGCTTTTTAAAGGTAACACTGGATTGTCTTGCACAGTCAACTTAAAAGGAACTGCATCAAAGACAACCCAGTTGGTACTTTAAACCCACAATCCCCAGCTTCGAAGGCTGGTGCCTTATCCATTAGGCCACTGGACTGTTTCATACTTACTGTGAACTGTAATATGCCTCCAGGGAGTTGCTGACACACGTAACAAAAACAACATGAACAAAGAGTAGATTGGATCGGTCTCACAGAATTTTTTGTGGCACTGCAGACTGCTTCTTCAGGGCTCGTTGGTCTAGGGGTATGATTCTCGCTTTGGGTGCGAGAGGTCCCGGGTTCAAATCCCGGACGAGCCCTATGACAGTCATAGAAAAAGCAGCTGTGCTGTGCTATCCATGGTGTTTATATGTTAATTGTAGCAGCTTTTGCTGTGACTTTAGTGAATGAACATTTAGTGGACTTCTGATCTAAATCAGTCTAACATGTACAATTATACAGACAAAAAAGGAGTGGCAATGATTCGGTTGTTAGATTTGTTTATGGATCTTGAACAACCCACCAGCTTTATATGTAAGCACCATTTTTGTCTTTGTACACAGTCTCTTCTCTGTAGGCACCATGCAGGATTCAAAATGGCCTTTCGCGTTAGGTATCTCGTTACCCTTTTAGTCATAATAGGTAATATGCATGGCAATGCAGAAAGTTAATGACATGCACACACATCTCAAGAAGGTTTTGACAGCTACCGTGTTTCATCCACCAAACATTGCTCCCAAATAGAAGTAAGACCTTCAAAGACAACCCAGATGGGACTTGAACCAACAATCCCAAGCCCCGGAGGTTGATGCCTTATCCATTAGGCCACTGGGCCATTTCGTCAATCATTTGTCATGGATCTTTTGTATGCCTTCAACAAGATGCCAACGCATGGAAAACTGCACTTTAGGATCTCGATGCCAGTTTGCATTCCATCAAAAAAGATGTGTGCAACTAATGGTCAAACATTTTCATTGTGCAATCATCCACATTCGTGTCTCATTGGTCCTGGGGTATGGTTCTCGTGTAGGGTGTGACTGGTCTTGAGTTTCAAATTCCAACCAAGGCCACTCTCATTAACTTAAAATCACTGCAGCTATTTTCTTGTTTGCATTTCATCATCATCCACCTAATAAGAGACCATTAGTTGAAAGCCACGAGGTACTTGAAGTCAAGATCTCCCTTACCCCCCGACAATACTTTCTCATCACAGCACAGACCTGCGTCCTCTTAAAAATAACAGATGCAGTCGTCCTCTAGGAAACGGCGTTTCAGAGCTGTGCCATGCCACTGCTAAGCTGCACCGTGAAAGACCTTGAAGTCATTAGGTGTTACCAAAGCCATGGTCCAAAAACATGGCCAAAAGCACATTTCGCCTGGGCCTTTTGGAACTGTGCTAGCATCAGTCTTGAAAAGAGCTGTGCATAAAGCAACTCTCCAGAAGCAGATGGAGTGGGGAAAATGTGCCACAAAGGGACAGCCAAAAAGGACTGGGCGACTTGGAAAAAAAACTATCAAATCCCAATCTTGATGAGCCGTACAAGATGTTGCTGTCGATTTATTGAACGTTTCTCTAGGCAACATCAGAGTGTAGGGACTACAAAAAAAGCTAAATTCCAACTAGTCGCTGGACTTGAATTATTCAATATGGGATTAATCACGCAGGCCCGCAACCAAACGTCGCAAAAGCCACAGTTCCTCTCACAGAGAGAAAAAGCAAAAACGGCTGCCGGCTCCTGAGTTAGCAGGGTTCGAAGCTGCGCGGGGAGACCCCAGTGGATTTCAAGTCCATCGCCTTAACCTATCGGCCACGACTACACATGGTGGCAGGCTGTTGACTTTTTCTGCTCAATGTGGGCAACATTGAACGCAGCACAGTTGGGGCATAAATGGCCTGAGGTTGTAAAAAGCAGCACAAGCATTGCTCGCAGTTAATAGGAACACGCTGCAGTGACCCGGATTCGAACCGGGGTTGCTGCAGCCACAACACAGAGTACTGACCACTATACCATCACGGCACACCGCTCACTCACCGATAAGCTCTGCAGCTGCCTGGACACTAAGGAACACTGGTTTGTTTGCGAGATTCAGAGGAGGACGGCATTTCCATTAGGGGGCAATGAGCAAAAACAGCAAGTGGACTTTGTGGAAATACTAACTGACGTAGTCAGCAGGGTTCGAATCTGCGCTGGGAGAGCCCAATGGATTTCAAGTCCATCGCCTTAACCTCTCGGCCACGACTACACCTGGCCTTGACTCGTCCGCTCTGTTGGCCGGATGTGGGCAACACTAGAAACAGCAGAGGTTGGGGTGAGATATCCAGCCGTGGCCTGAGGTGGCGAAAACTCAGCCCAGCTTTCCGTTAACAGGTACGCGCTGCTGTGACGAGGATTCAAACTGGGATTCTGACAAACAGACAGGCCTTCGCCCAAACAGGGACTTGAACCCTGGATCGTCAGATTAAAAGTCTGATGCTATATCGACTGAGCTATGTGGGCTCCTGTCTATGAAAGCACCTGTTTGCGGAGTTGGCCCTCTGCAAGCCCAGTGCCAGCTGACAACACTTTCTCATCACAGCACAGACCTGCGTCCTCTTAAAAAAAACAGATGCAGGCGTCCTCCAGGAAACGGCGTTTCAGAGCTGTGCCATGCCACTGCTGAGCTGCACCGTGAAAGACCTTGAAGTCATTAGGTGTTACCAAAGCCATGGTCCAAAAGCATGGCCAAAAGCACATTTCGCCTGGGCCTTTTAGAACTGTGCTAGCATCAGTCTTGAAAAGAGCTGTGCATAAAGCAACTCTCCAGAAGCAGATGGAGTGGGGAAAATGTGCCACAAAGGGACAGCCAAAAAGGACTGGGCGACTTGGAAAAAAAACTATCAAATCCCAATCTTGATGTGCCGTACAAGATGTTGCTGTCAATTTATTGAACGTTTCTCTAGGCAACATCAGAGTGTAGGGACTACAAAAAAAGCTAAATTGCGACTAGTCGCTGGACTTGAATTATTCAATATGGGATTAAACAGGTAGGCCCGCAACCAAACGTCGCAAAAGCCACAGTTCCTCTCACAGAGAGAAAAAGCAAAAGCAGCTGGCTGTTCCGTAGTCGGCAGGGTTCGAACCTGCGCGGGGAGACCTCAATGGATTTCAAGTCCACCGCCTTAACCTCTCGGCCACGACTATGCATGATCGCAGCCAGTTGACTTTTTCTGCTGAATGTGGGCAACATTGAACGCAGCACAGTTGGGGCATAAATGGCCTGAGGTTGTAAAAAGCAGCACAAGCATTGCTCGCAGTTAACAGGAACACGCTGCCGTGACCTGGATTCAAACCGGGCTTACTGCGGCCACAACGCAGAGTACTGACCACAATACGATCACGGAACACCACTCGCTCACCGATAAGCTCTGCAGCTCACTGGACACTAAAGGACACTGGTTTGTGACCGGGATTCAAACTGGGATTTCTCTGGCCACAACACAGAGTACAGATCACTGTACGGTCGCGGCAAACCACTGTCGCTCACCCACAGCTGCCTGGTCACTAAGTGACAGGGGCTTGTTTGTGAGATGCAGAGGAGGATTCCAATTACGTATAGAAGGCTTGAAAGAAAAGAGAACAACAACATAAGTGGACGTGCAAAACAATGTAGTCGGCAGGATTCGAACCTGCGCAGAGAAACCCCAATGGATTTCTAGTCCATCGCCTTAACCACTCGGCCACGACTACAGATGTCTGCTTTCTCTCTCCTGCTGAGGTGGCAACCAAACACAGGGTCAACAGGGGTAGAGGAAGGTGCACTAGCTCTAGTGCAACTTTTCTGTACAATCTCTGGGAAGCAGGGACAGCATAGCTCTCTAATCCAATACACTCAGCTAACTTCATGGGCACTCTTTCCACACAAGCTGATGATCTGAATTCAGAGCAAATGCCACAGTTCCCCTCACAGAGCGAAAAAGCAAAAGTAGCTGGCTGTTCCGTAGTCGGCAGGGTTCGAACCTGCGCGGGGAGACCCCAATGGATTTTAAGTCCATCTCCTTAACCTCTCGGCCACGACTACGCATGGTGGTAGCCTGCTGACTTTTTCTGCTGAATGTGGGCAACATTGAACGCAGCACAATTGGGGCATAAATGGCCTGAGGTTGTAAAAAGCGGCACAAGCATTGCTTGAAAGCATTAGTTGAAAGCCACGGGGTACTTGAAGTCAAGATCTCCATTACCAAAGCTTAGCGGAACCATTTAGGTTTGTAACGTGACAGTGAGATTCAAGCAAGATTGGATGAATCTTATTTGAAGTGTGCATCAAGTCTGATAATTCGAAGCTAACTATTGTCCTCAGATCATCACGCCTAAGTTTTGAGAAGACCAGTCGGAATTGTCTCACACAACTAAAATGTAACCCAACAAAGACAACCCAGATGGGACTTGAACCCACAATCCCCAGCTTCGAAGGCTGATGCCTTATGCATTAGGCCACTGGGTCAACATTAAACTTTGTCATATCTGATGTATGGCTCAGGAAGTTCTTGTTACTCAGAAAACAGTTCTTTAGGATCCCTATGCCATATTGCATTCAGACGATCTGATGTGTACACCTAATGACAAAACAGCTTCTCTGAGGAGTTTTCCATTGTCATGTCTTTTTGACCTAAGGGTATGAACCTAGCTTTTTAAAGGTAATACTGGATTGTCTTGCACAGTCAACTTAAAAGGAACTGCATCAAAGACAGCCCAGTTGGTACTTTAAACCCACAATCCCCAGCTTCGAAGGCTGGTGCCTTATCCATTAGGCCACTGGACTGTTTTATACTTACTGTGAACTGTAATATGCCTCCAGGGAGTTGCTGACACACGTAACAAAAACAACATGAACAAAGAGTAGATTGGATCGGTCTCACAGAATTTTTTGTGGCACTGCAGACTGCTTCTTCAGGGCTCGTTGGTCTAGGGGTATGATTCTTGCTTTGAGTGCGAGAGGTCCTGGATTCAAATCCCTGATGAGCCCTACGACAGTCATAGAAAAACCAGCGGTGCTGTGCTATCCAAGGTGTTTTTATGTTAATTGTACTAGCTTTTGCTGTGACTTTAGTGAATGAACATTTAGTGGACTTCTGATCTAAATCAGTCTAACGTGTACAATTATACAGACAAAAAAAGGACCGGCAATGATTCGGTTGTTAGATTTGTTTACAGATCTTGAACAACCCACCAGCTTTATATGTAAGCACCATTTGTCTTTGTACACAGTCTCTTCTCTGTAGGCACCATGCAGGATTCAAAATGGCCTTTCGCGTTAGGTATCTCGTTACCCTTTTAGTCATAAGAGGTAATATGCATGGCAATGCAGGAAGTTAATGACATGCAAACACATCTCAAGAAGGTTTTCACAGCTACCGTGTTTCATCCACCAAACATTGCTCCCAAATTGAAGTGAGACCTTCAAAGACAACCCAGATGGGACTTGAACCAACAATCCCAAGCCGCGGAGGTTGATGCCTTATCCCTTGGCCACTGGGCCATTTCGCCAATCATTTGTCATGGATCTTTTGTATGCCTTCAACAAGATGCCAACGAAAAGGAGCCGGGTAACACTTTATTTTGATGGTCCCCCTTTAGATAGTCTGCTGACCGTAAGTTACTTTTCAAGTTCTTATCTGTTTACTTTCATCTGGATAGTATCTGTAGATTGTCTTTAAATGTTCTTAGGCAATCAATACAATGTCTACAGCATGTAAACATTTATTATTTTAGGTTCAATTTAGGTTCTAGATGTTCAACAGTGTATCAGTAGATATGCAACAAATCCTCAACAAGTTTTCAGAACATTGACCTCCAAGATGTTTGTTGTTATTGTCTGCATGTAGTTGTTATCCAGTTTATGAATAGACTTTGAGTAAACATTCAGATGCCTATAAGTAGCAACGCAAGATATTTTAACATAAACTTTAATCAAATATAAAATAAGGGTTAGGAACAATCTAAGAGTGTTCAATTAACTATTTGTTGCATTTAACCTAACTTTCAGTAGACAGTTATTTTACTTTAAAGGGCACATAGTTTACCTCTTTTTTATGATTTAATATTAATATTATGGTTCTTCTGAGTGTGCCAGTTTAGGTTAAGTTTAAAACACAATTCAGATTTTTTTATTATGTGTTAAAAGTGTCATGTTGGGGGCGTGTCCACAGTTCGCTGATTTATGGGTGTGTTGCTTCACATGTAAGTTAGTTTCGGCTTCCCGCCAACGTAACAAGTGGTGGGGCCATGAGCTCACCCGCTCTGCGTTTGCAACAGAGTCTGACAGGCAGACAGAGAAGGAGCAGCAGTGAGAGGTTCAGCAATCAGTCGTACATGTACGACTCTGACACAGACCAAGCAGAGAGTACAAAATCATATGTGTCTTTGTACAGTTTTACAGCCAACTGTGTGCTAGTTTCAAGTGCCGAGCTTGTACACAGGAACTAATAATCACGCACACTGAATTAACTTTGAATTAACTAAGACACTCTCTGTGGCGCGGCAGAAACATGAAGTGTCCCGAATCATCGCACCATGCATTTTTTAATTCTAAACATAGGTTTCTATCAGGGTACACACAACGGTAATTCAAGTCTGCAGCGGTCCGCGGCGCCCAGCCGTCGACTTGAGTGTACCCTGATAGAAACCTATGTTTAGAATTCTAAAACGCATGCTAGTTAAGATCACATGGAGCTTTGGGATCGCGAGAAATGCAAACGGCTGAAGTATAAGGTAGACTCAATGAGAAGTACACATGTTTGCAAACCTACCTAAAGATACAACCAATAATTCCGATTAGAGCAATAATGTGGAGAATATTGCTCTTGTGTTGAGCCCAATGAGCCTTGCATCTAAAAATAGATGTAGTGTGTTCCTTTAGTGATATCGCTTCGACTCACGCTGAAAATGGCGGACGTGAATCAACAAACTGGGGATATGATGACGCGCCTGTCAATCAATATTGGTGGGCGGTTGGACCGCACTCCTACATAAAGTTGCGGTCGGTTTGAAAACCGCTCCAATTGGTCCATCGTTTTTATGTTGTTAAATTGAAAAAAAAGCACTGGGTGTGCTTATATCACCCCAATATGATGGTCTATACACCATACATGTACATATGACTGTCCAAACAGCTTGAAAAGTAGATTTTTTACCATAGGTGCCCCACATTTATCAGCTCATCTGTTGTCACACTGGGCCCATCAAAATGAAGAGAAAACCTAAGAAATGCTGTTGAATGACTGTAAGGAGCCAAATTCACAGACAGCATGGCTACTAATCTGTAAATGTTCAGCAGATAGTCAACAGACGGGTAGTAGTGACACTGATGCAAGTATTTGAAGACAAAAACACAACAGCACCACACGTACAAGAACATACAAATAAATACCAGAGTCATTAGTTCGTCCAACTGCTTTTAATTTATTGCTGTCAAAACAAAAATAAAATAAAAAAATTAACAGCCCAGGTAATTAAGCTGAAGAAAACATTTGGTTCAGGACAATTAAGAACAATTGTTGTTACATCCACAGCGGAATGAACCGCCAATTTATCCAGCATATGTTTTTATGCAACTGATGCCCTTACAGCTGCAACCCATCACTGGGAAACATCCATACACAATCACTTACACACATGAACTAAGGACAATTTAGCCAACCCAATTCACCTCTACCACATGTTTTTGGACTTGTGGGGGGAACCGGAGCACCCAGAGGAAACCAACGCGAACACCGGGAGAACATGCAAACTCCACACAGAAACACAAACTGACCCAGCCGAGGCTCAAACCAGTGACCTTCTTCCTGTGAGGCGAACGTGCTACCCACTGCACCACCATGCAGCCGCTATATAAATTTTTTTTTTTTTAAATTCATAATTTTTTCAGGCTCAGTTCAGTAATTTAACTATTTTGTGGCAAAGAATGTTTTTTTTCATTGTCTTTAACATAGTCGGCTGAAAAATAACTAATTTTAGAAATACAATTTAGACTGTGGAGTGACGTGGTGGCGCAGTGGGTAACACGTTTGCCTCACAGCAAGATGTCAGACATGTGGTACAGGTGAATTTAGTAAGCTCAAATAGTCCGTAGTGAATATGTGTGAGAATGAGTGTGTATGGATGTTTCCCAGTAATGGGTTGCAGCTGAAAGGGCATCTGCTGTGTAAAACATGTGCTGAATAAGTTTGTGGTTCATTCCGCTGTGGCGACCCAGGATTAAAAAAGGGAAAAGAAATTTAATGAATTTAGACGGCATTTAAAGGTTTTTGCATCTGATCTCAATATAATATATATTTTTGGCATTATAAGCTGAGCTTATTGTGCTCTACTTTTTTGCTTCTACATTTTAACAACAGTAAACAGAAACATTATTGAACAAAGAAACATACAATAAACATGGCCTTAACAATAAGCGACATAGCAAATCTACTCTAATCACTTATTCAGACATAAAGGCAAAAGTGAACCCTTCCTTTTCATTGATGGGACTTTTATGTGAACATCTCCAGCAATGAGCTCTCTACACTTTTGAGCAAACTCTGTTCATTTTCCTGGTGTGAAGCTGATGCTGTTAAATTGCTCACTGTTAGCAAAGTACAGCTCTGCAATTGGAGCGAGCTGGGCCACTGCATTTCGAGAGACACCTTCTCTCTGGAGTGCTCTGGTCATGGTTGCTCCACGTCTTGTCAGCTTCAAAAGCCTTTTGTAGCGCTGTATGACATCATGAACATTATTAGCTGAAAAACTATTTAAAACAATTAATACCTTCATCACCAAATAATCACAATGCAACCACCTATATTAAGCCTAATGAGCACGTAAAATTATAGAAAGAAGTATCATTAACACTGGCACATCTGTGTGTGTGTGTGTAAGAGCGTGAAAAAAGTACATTTGAGACAGAGATAGAATGTAGGTGTGTGTGAGAGAGCATGTACAATAGTGAGTGTGTTAGTGAGAGTGTGTACAAGCGTGTGTGTATGCAACAAGTGTGTGTACAATATGTGTGTGAGTGAGAGTGTGCAAGTGTGTGTGTGTGTGTGTATGCAACAAGTTTGTGTACAATATGTGTGTGAGTGAGAGCATGTACATGTATATCTAAGAGGGAGAGCATGTATAAGACTGTGTGTGAGAGAGATCACATGCTTGTGTGTGTGTGTGTGTGTGTGTGTGCGTGCGTGCGTGCGTGCTTGTGTGTGTGTGTGTGAGAGAGAGAGAGAGAGAGAGAGAGAGCATGTACGTGTGTGTCTATGAGAGAAAGAATGTCAGTGTGTATGAGAGAGCATGTACAAGAGTGAGTATGTGAGTGATTGTGTGGTCAAGTGTGTGTGTTTGTACAATATGTGTGTGAGAGCATGTATATGTGTGTAAGAGAGAAAGCATCTGTAAAACTGTGTGTGAGAGAGAGCATGTACAATAGTGAGTGTGTGAGTGAGAGTGTGTACAGGTGTGTGTGTGTGTGATTGTGTATAAGACTGTGTGTGTGTGTGTGTGTGAGAGACAGAGAGAGAGAGAGAGAGAGAGCATGTACATGTGTACTTTTGTGTGTGTGAGTGTATAAGAGTGAGCATGAACTGTATGTGTGTGTGAGAGAAAGAGCATGTTTGTCTGAGAGAGAGTGAGAGAGAGAGAGAGAGATAACATACTTTTATTCCAAAAAAAGTTAACACTTTTTCAACATCCTCAAACTTTAAACAGTATTCAAAACATTAAAAAGACAAAACCAACTCTCCATCACTCTCCACAATACACAGAAACCTTTCAACAGACCATTTATCCACAAAAGATTTTAAATTATTTGTTAATTTATAAAATGCATACTCAATTTTTAGTCGAGCTTCTAACATTCCCATATAAACTTTAAAAACATCTTTTGATCCATTTTTCTGAATTTTGTTTTTCCTTGAAATCCATATAGACAGTTTAGCCACTCCAAAAACAAAGTTCAACAAGACATGTTTTTGTTTTTTTCTTGACAGAATATTTCGGACCAAAAATGAACAAAGGAAATGAAAAACATTCTCCCCATTTCATAACCCAAAGTTCCAAAAGATCGAATAACACTTTCAGTCTATTACATCCACAGAACAAATGCATCAATGGTTCTGTCTGATTACAAAAAAAGCATTCTATTTCTTGATTGGGATTAAAATGTGAAACATGTTTATTAGTCGCTACAGCCCCGTGAATTATTCTCCACTGAAGATCCCCCGTCCGTTTATCTATTGGCATTTTATACAAAGATCTCCATCTTCCTTTTACAGAAATTTCCTGACTAAATAGACCATACCATTTTGATTCCTTCATCCCCTTAAGATATTTACTATGAATTACTTTCACTGATATCATGTATGCTTCTTTCTTGCCCAACTCTTCAAAAGAAACAAAAGACACATCCACATGTGACAGAAAATCATTTTCTGAAAAAATCCAATCTTTCACAGTCTCCGAAATATCTAAAACCGGAAAAACATATTCACATCCATCTTCCCACTGATTAATCAGATCATTATCCTTAATAAAATCCCTTATTGAGTTTGGCAAAGATTCGTACACTTCTACTACAATTCTTTTAATTAGTCTTTCTGATCTTATTTTCACCAATTGGCTCAGAACGGTAATTGAAGACTGCATAGCTTTTAGTAAATGGCCCAACTTTGTACAGCCTGCCTCTCTCAATGCCACACGAATACTGTCAGAATTTAAAGAATTTACACTCAAAAAATCATTATAAAAAAGTGGCTCTTCAAAGATCCACATTCCTGAAAAAAATTTAGGATCTCTTGACACTTCTAAAACTTGCCACGCCTGCAATACTGAATCATAAAAGGATGTTAGATCTGAAATATGTACCTTTTCAGGGTTCAGCAAAAAAAGTTGTTTATCATACCCCAACTTCCCTGCCTTCTGTAAAAGCAATTTCGCAGTTTCATGCCATCTCAAACTATTTCCATATAAAAATCTTTGTGCAGTTTTTAATCTAAAAGCTGCTATTCTAGAAGTTAAGTCAACAAGACCTTGACCTCCCTCACAGAGAGGAATATAGAGTACAGCAGCTCTAATCCAATGATACCCTGACCAAAAAAAAAAAATCCAAAATTTCTTTCTGCACCTTTTCACTCAAACACTTAGGTGGATTTAAAACCATAACTTCATGCCAAAGCATAGAAGCAACCAAATTGTTTGCTACTAAAACCCATCCACGATATGACATCTGAGGGATCAACCATTTCCATTTGGCAAATTTCACAGATACCTTCTCCATTATCCCTTCCCAATTTTTTTCTTGAAATTGTTCTGTGCCTAGAAAACCCCCCAACATTTTAATTCCATTTTCCCCCACTTCAACCCACTTGGTAACTTTGGAATATTTTCTCTCTCTCTATTGACCTATTATTAAAGCTTTACTTTTATCCCAATTAACCTTTGATGAAGAGGCTTTTTCATACACATTTAAAGCTTTAACAGTTTCAAATACATCATTGTCATTTGTGATAAATATATTAATGTCATCAGCATAAGTAGAAACAACTAAAGGTGATTCATTTACAGAAGATGATAAACTAAAACCAGCCAAATGCTTTCTTAAATAACATAGAAGAGGTTCAATACATAGAGAATAAAGTTGTCCAGAAATAGGACAGCCTTGTCTTATTCCCCTTCTTATTGTTATAGGCCGACTAATGCCCCCTCCTATCTTAACCATACAAGAAGCATTATTATAAAGAAGACTCAGCCATGTTGTAAACTTCTCTCCAAAACCGAAAGCCTTAAGAACAGAAAACAAAAATTCATGATCTATTCTATCAAAGGCTTTCTCCTGATCTAATGATAAAATTCCAACCCTCTGATTATAAACTTTACATACATCCATCACATCTCTCATTAAAAACAAGTTATCTGTTATAGTCCGATCTGGGATACAATAAGTTTGGTCCATGTGTACAATTAAACCTATAAAAGGTTTTAACCTATTAGACAAGGCTCTTGAAAGCACTTTATAATCTGTACATAACAGAGCAACAGGTCTCCAATTCTTTAGTTCGGTTAAATCTCCTTTTTTAGGCAACAATGTCAAAATAGCTTTTCTGCATGAGGAAGGTAGTGCATTTTCTTCATAAGAGCTCTTTAAAACCTCATACAATTCAGGTCCGATGTATTCCCAAAAATGTTTAGAAAAGTCAATAGACAATCCATCTATTCCCGGGGCACGTCCAGAAACCAACTAATTAACAGCAATAGTAAGTTCTTCATAACTCAATTCTGTATCCAGTTCAACTTGTTCTGTAGTAGTAAGTTGAGGGAGATCTTCTAAAAGTTCCAGAACGCACTGCTCATTGCATTTGCCTTTATCATATAGCTTGGTATAAAAGTCTATGGCAGAACTTCTCATCTTCTCACCAACTGTTGTTAAAGATCCATCTGGACATTTAAGACATGTCATATACTGATCTCTCGCTGACTTTTTCTCCAAATTAAAGAAGAAAGTACTTGAAGCATCCATATCTTTTAGTTGCGTATATCGTGACCTCACAAGAGCTCCTTTCACTCTGTAACAGGGAGCTTAACCAGTCTTTGTGTGCAGCTCTTCATTATTGTGCCCAGTCTCTTCATCATTTAAAAACTTGTTTTCAATTCTTGTTATTTTCACTTTAACCACTTCTATAGCTTGTTTTAACAAAACTGATGAAAAAGAGGTATATTGTTGGCAAAAAACTCTAATTTGAGCTTTCCCAATCTCCCACCACTGATTTAAAGATTTAAAAGCACTCTTTCTTTCTTTCCATTTATCCCAAAAAATCTTAAACTTTCACAAAAAAACTCATCTTTAAGTAACTTATTATTAAAATGCCACTGAGATCTATTAACTTCTTGCTTTAACAAAAAAGTCACAGTAATAAGATGATGATCTGTAAAGCCCACTGGTCTATTAGAGAGCTATCAATTAGTTTATGTTTAAGCCCTTGTGACACATAAAATCTGTCAAGCCTAGCTGCACCCACCTTCCCATTTACTACCTTCACCCATGTATCCTGCTTATCTTTAGGAAATTTAATTCTCCATGCATCTTCTAAATCAAACTGAAACAATATATTTT